>NC_090266.1:263783855-264085326 GCF_040414725.1 Anabrus simplex | reverse complement strand
GCGTTAAAGGATGGTATTACTGACCAAGGGACTGCTTCTAAAGCACAATACGAAATCGATGATGCTTGTAGTATAAAGGGGTCCAAAATCCAAGTCATCGGCCGCACATAATGGTACTTATCGCTAGGAAAGTAGAACCATGGTATTTGACATGCTGTGGTACAAATCAAAAGTAGCGTAGACTTGCGGTATTCCACACATTATGATACTACTCACAGGTAATGTAATGCGCACATGTAACACAGACCTATGGTGTTCCTCACATAAGTGTACTAACCACAGGGACTCGTACTATCCCGTGGTGTTCCTCACATAGTGGGTACTAATCATAGGCAAGGCAGAACCATGGTGTCGCTCATATAGTGGTACTAATCACAGGTACTGTAAAAGCCGAAATCCCCCCACACTGTCGCTACTAATCATAATCACAAACCTAGTATTATGTACTTAACATAGTGGTACTACGCGCAAGTAAAAGCGACCCATGGTGTTCCCCACGTGGTGGTGCTACTTACAAGTCATGATTCTAATCCGATCATCCCGTGGTCGCTCCTTTTAATCGCCTCTTACGACAGGCAGGGAATACCGTAGGTGTATTCTTCGTCTGCGTCCCTCACCCGCAGGGGTTTTTGTATTTGGTCCGCGAGAGCTATTTTATTTAGTTCAAGTCCGTCGGCAAGCCGGTCAGGACACCCCTATCCGCCACCTGGGACGCGCCACGTGGGAGTATCACCTGTCCCCCTACTACGCCAGCGTGGTAGGTTCATGGAATTTAAAAAGGAAACGGGTTAATGCAAAGAGGTGGAAAAGAAAATTGTATCGGATTAAGTGGCTCAGATGGAAGACCATTGGATTTCTGAGCCCAAGACGGCAGGTTCGATCCCGACTCAGTCCAGTAGTATTTAAAGGTCTTGGCACCTCTGGATCTCCGAAAAGCGTAAAAATAGCAGGACGTAAATTTATCATTATTATTACGAAGAAGGTTTATTATAAACTGTAGAGGAGAAGAAGACCCAGTTCATGTTTTTCAAACGAAACCAAGAGGTATGTTCACAACCGGATTCATTCCCCGGACCGGGTTTCTTTTAGCAGCGTTAGGTTTATTTCTCTGGCTTTGAGGTGGGGTGTTTGTGTGAGCCATAATATGCATTTTCATTTGCATATAACACATAATACTACCAACCACCATAGGAATAGGACATTTTGAATATACAACCACCCTAAATACAGTAGAGTTGGCGTCAGGAAAGGCATCCGACAGCTACGTTGACCAGTCAGCCAATGGGCAAGACGCTATAATCTACTATGAGTGTATTTAAACAGTTAAATAGGAGGCGAAAGCCATTTTTAAATTAAATTCATCAAATAAATTAATAAATACAATCTTGTATTGTCTCTTCGTAGTCCTGCAGATATTGCGCCTCGCCTATTCCTATACTGCATAACGTGTAGAAAAGACATTTAAGACAACACTGGATGTCGAGACTGCCGAGAAGTGAGGGACTGACACACGAGATGAACCCAGGGAGGATCGATTTTTTGCCGTTATTTCTACAAGAGAAAAACCTGGATATTTTTTCGAAAGGTGAGGGGGCCACACTGATAGTAAAGTCTGCAAGAGAAGGCAGAGTACAGCGGGCAGAGTGGACGGAATGCGGACAAATGTCGGGAGGTGGGGGGAAGTGCGCCGAAGCAATGCCCACGACCGAGGAGTCAACAACACTCCAGCAGGTTGGCGGACCACGGCTCTACCTGAATGTCAACTACCGCAGCAACATTGCCTCTTGGCTATTCACGATTGCAGCCAAACTTGGCAAAAAGACCGTGAAGCAATGTGCAGGAGAAAGACACGTCCTTTTACCTCAACACTCCTTTTCCGATCAGCAAACCGCATCGCTATTCCAAAGACACACAAGCTATCAATTGTTCTAACAAGATTGTACAGGAAAGCCAAGAAACAGGGAAGAACCCACATTGTTAATTCTGACAGTCTTGGAATACATTCAAGACCCTCATTTGCGATTTCTATCGCCACCTGGTTCATCCATATTTCAGCATACGAAAATCTAAGATTGCAGTTAATATCTACCGGTAATTCATCATCATCATCATCATCATCATCATCATCTGTATCTGTTTACCCTCCAGGTTCGGCTTTTCCCTCGGACTCAGCGAGGGATACCACCTCTACCGCCTCAAGGGCAGTGTCCCGGAGCTTCAGACTCTTGGTCGGGGGATACAACTGGGGAGAATGACCAGTACCTCGCCCAGGCGGCCTCACCTGCTATGCTGAACAGGGGCCTTGTGGAGAGATGCGAAGATTGGAAGGGAGAGGCAAGGAAGAGGGAAGGAAACGGCCGTGGCCTTAAGTTAGGTACCACCCCGGCATTCGCCTGGCGAAGTGGGAAACCACGGAAAACCACTTCCAGGATGGCTGAGGTGGGAATCGAACCCACCTCTACTCAGCTGACCTCCCGAGGCTGAGTGGACCCCGTTCCAGCCCTCGTACCACTTTTCAAATTTCGTGGCAGAGCCGGGAATCGAACCCGGACCTCCGGGGGTGGCAGCTAATCACGCTAACCACTACACCACAGAGGCGGACTACCGGTAATTCACCAAATAATTTAATTCTATTTTTCGCTTCGCACATTTTCCAAGATGCTGGGAAACAGCGAAGGTTGGTATGTTACCAAATTCCCAATCTAACCTGACGATCCCAAAGAAATACAGGCCATATCCCGCCTCTCAATCATTTCGAAGCTCTTTGAAATGATCCTCCTATCTCGACTCAAATCTGGAACCAGACGAACAATTTGGTTTCAGGAAAGTGCACGCCACGACCCACCAACTACTTAAACTTATGGATGACTAACTAAAAACTTGAATGACAACAGGTACACAGGAGTTTATTTTTTAATATCTGGTGAGTCTTAGACAAGGTCTGTATGACCGATTAAACTTCAAAATTAAGCAATTTGGCTCCCCTCCGTATCTGACTACCCTTATCCAGAGCTACCTCTCCCAGAGGAAATTTCAAGTGGCATATAGAAAGGGACTCTGCCCCACAAATTATTGCAGGCGTATCAGCGGTCCCATGGTATGCACCTAGAGTCGAACAGCACCTCCAGGACAGACTGTCCATTATCAAGCCATGGCTCCAAAAGTGGAATATCAAAATTATTGTCAAGTGCCATGCCACTCCATTCACTAAATGTAAAGGCAGACTCGAAGGTGGTCTAAACTTCTCCAAAGAAGTAATTAGATGTTCTTTAAATACCAAATATCTTAGTGTAACTCTGGACCGAGGACTGAGATTTTGTCAACATATACAAAAAATTTCGGCCATGGCCCATACCTCAAAATTATTCTTTTACTGAACGCTGAAAACAGCCTTTAAACTGGTATTAAGTTACAAATCTACACTTGACTAGAAAAACCGCTACTGGAGTCCGTTCTAAACCGGGCTCTTCGCCTTAATACAGGTAGGGATACTCACGACGAGTGTCATAGAGTCACTCTAAAGGAAAGAAGGCGGAACATGGCTGCCAAACTATATAGAAAGTTAACCCTAGCATGTAACCACCTCATTAACACCTTAGGCCAATATGAGACACAAGGCCTTAAACAAAAAAGGCCAAGGGTCATCTTGAATTGAACATAGCCGATCACCAGCCATGAAAAAAATCAAAATTCTAACACGCAACTAAAACCATTCAGTCAGGGGATAAAAACTATTAAGATGGGGCATTCAGGGCCGGTACCAGTCGACGAGCCAAGATGTGATGGTAGCCACTGTGCCGATGAAAGAAAAGAGGGTGTGTGGGTGTGTATGTGTTTTTTTTACAATTGTCTTTACGTCACACCGACCCAGATCGGTCTTATGGCGACGATGGAATAGGAAAGGGCTAGGAGTGTGAAGGAAGCGGGCGTGGCCTTCATTAAGGTACAGCCCCAGCATTTGCCTGGTGTGAAAAATGTGAAACCACGGTTAACAATTCAGGGCTACCGACAGTGGGGCTCGAATCCACTATCTCCCGATTACAATCTCACAGCTGCTCGCCCATAACCGCACGGCCAACTCGCTTGTTGTATGTATGTGTGTGGTAATTCACTTCAGATGAGATCTATTTTGAATAACATCGATTATTGTTACGTATTAAATATATCTCCTGTGCCACGGTGATCTAATGGCTAAGTGTTAACTTCATGGAATCCGAATGAATCTCTGAAAGGGACAAAGACTTGTAACTAGTCCTCTGCCTCCTGGGCGGGCCCTCGCCGTCTTAGTCATAAACGTTAAGCAACAAAGGATTTCCTCAATCGGAAGGCTTCCTACAGGATTCAAGTTTAGTTGACAACAGTTTGTGGCAATATACATTTCCAAATCTGCATGTAAAGTAAATATATCTGGTTGATTTATTTAAAACCCACCTGCCAATAAATTATAAAACAACAAAGAATAAGCCAATATCAGCAGTTGGTAGGTTTTCCTTTCATATTTCTTTTACGTCCCACGGACACAGACACGTTTTACGGCAAGGATGGCACAGGACAGGGCTAGGACTAGATATGAAGCCATGGTTTTAAATAAGGTTCAGTCTAGTGTGAAAATTGGAAACCACGGAAAACCATCTTCAGGACTGTCAACAGTGCAGTTTGAACCCACATCTCCCAAGCTACCAGCTATGCGCCTCGAACCGCGCAGCCAACTCGCTCAGTAGTATGTTATATGTACTGATGCAGTGTTATCTAGTTTAGATAATATGATGCCTCACTAGTCCTTCAGATACAATTACGTACACAGCTGAAATGCCATTTCCATGTCTACTGATGTATGCTGTTTAAAGGTGCCTAACATCTAGGTCATCGGCCCTCCAAGTCTACTATCCAAACGAATAGATACATGCCGATTTACACTCCACAGGATGAACCGAAGACAAGCCACAACACTATCTCTCACACGAATGTAATAATTCTGTTTTCCTATTTCAGTAACGTTCCAGATTTCCGGGTCGTCAAAGAAAGCCAAAACTTACACTCAATAGGTCTGGAGAACAGACATCGGGGGTCCGCTTCGTCCTTGAAAGATACAGTAAGTACTCCTCTCCTTATCCACCGCCCAGGGTAATGACTCGGGGAGAGAATGGGTTCGAACCCCACTGTCGGCAGCCCTGAAAATGGTTTTTCCGTGGTTTCCCATTTTCACACCAGACAAATGGTCGCCGTAGGATCTATCTGTGTCGGTGCGACGTAGCGCAACTTGAAAAATTGACTCAGGGGATATATTCGAATTCGATTGTCGTACATCGTTGTAGCGGTTTACTATGGTTTTCTAACTTCAACTTCCTACGGACACGACCTTTTCTTTACTAGTCTTAGACTTATGTTAGACCAATAATATTTATACCCGTTTGAACAGGATTGCCACATGGGCTGTCAATATCCATACACACCGAGCACGATAGCTGCAGTCGCTTAAGTGCGGCCAGTATCCAGTATTTGGGAGATAGTAGGATCGAAGCCCCACTGTCGGTAGCCCTGAAGATGGTTTTCCGTGGTTTCCCATTTTCACACCAGTCAAATGCTGGGGCTGTACCTTAATTAAGGCCACGGCCGCTTCCTTCTCACTCCTAGCCCTTCCCTGTCCCATCGTCGCCATGAGACCTATCTGTGTCAGTGCGACGTAAAGCAAATAGGAAAAAAAAATCCGTACATCAAGCAGGAACACGAGACTTTGGGCCACAGGGTCTCAAGTCATTATACCTGTTCTCACGAAAAGAAGAAAACAGAAAAAAGTTGTATTAGGGAGTTCTCAGCTCACTGCACTTTCTGTCAGCTAGAATAAAATAGAAAATGATTCTGAAATTCACAATAGTACGTAGACTAATCTATATATATAAAATAACTTGTCCTGACTGATTGACTGACTGACTGACTGACTGATTCATCATCGCCGAGCCAAAACTACTCGACATAAAGAAATGAAATTTTGGGAATATATTCATATTAAGACGTAGGTGCTTGCTAAGAGAGGATTTTTGGATATTCCTTCGCTAAAGGGGTGAAAACGGGGGTGAAATTTTAAAATGAGTTGCTCTATATCTCAAAACTTTCAAAGTTTACAGATGTAAAAATTGGTATTTAGAATCTTCTTTAAAAATACAGAAACACGCATTTTTTTGTTTTCGGAAAATCGCAATAGGAGTGAAAAGGGGCTAAAAAGTGGTTGAATGCCTTTAATGAGGCTACTTATATATCAGAAACTGAAGATATTACAGACCTGAAAATTGGTGTTTGGGTTCTCCGTTAAAAATAAAGAAACACGTATTTTTTGTTTCTGGAAAATCCAATTTAGGGGGGATGAAAAGGGAGTAATATTCTAAAATGAGTGTATCTATCTCAAAATTTTTAAAGGTTATAGATGTGAAAATTGGTATTTAGAATCTCCTTTAAAAATAAATAAACACACGTATTTTTTCGTTTTTGGAAAATCCAAATATTGGGGGGTAAAAAGGGGGGAGGGTAAATTTTTTAAAATGATTGTGTATACATCTTAAAACTTTAAAATTTACAGATGTAAAAATTGGTAGTTAGAATCTCCTCTAAAAATAAAGGAACACGTATTTTTTGTTTCCTGTAAATCCCAATAGGAGGGGTGTAAAAGGGTGAAAAATGGGTTGAATGCCTTTAATGAGGATACATATATCTCAGAAACGAAAGATATTACAGAACTGAAAATTTGTATATGGGGTCTCCTTTAAAAATAAAGAAACACGTATTTTTTAGTTTTGGAAAATCCAATTAATGGCGGTTAAACAGGAGTGACAAATAGTGTGAATTTTTGAAAGACTATATCTACAGAATATCTTGGAAACGTAAAATGTTACAGACGTAAAAAGTGGGTGTTTGGAATATCCTGTAAATCTAAAGAAACATAGGTGATTTGTGTTTGGAAACTCCACTTAAGGGGAACACAAAAGGGGTGAAATTTTAAAATGAGAATTTTTACAGTTTATCTCAAAAACTTAACATGTTACAGAAGTGAAAAATGGTATTTTTTATCTCTATTAAACATAAAGAAACGTGTATTTTTAGTTTTCGGAAATACCACTTGGGTGGAGGGGGGGGGGGTAAAAGTGACTGAAAATGGTGTTGAATTCTTTTAATTAGGCTAATGATATCTCAAAAATTAAGATGTTACAGACGTGAAATTTGATATTTGCAATCTGCTTTAAAAATAAAGAAACACGTATTCTCGGAAAATCCAATTAAGGGAGGGGGGGTGAAAGAATTGAAAAATTAATTGACTTAATTGAATGAGAATACATACATCTAATAAAAACTAAAGTTGTTACAGACGTGAAAATTCGTATTTGGATCTCCTTTAAAAACAAAGAAAAACGCGTTTTGGGGGGAAACCATCTTGGAGGGCGGGAGTGTAAAGGAGTTGAATTCCTTTCATGAGGACACATAAATCAAAAACTGAAGAAGTTAGAGTCGTGATAATTGGCATTTAGAAGATCCTTTACTATTAAAGAAACAAGTATTTTTTGCGGGAAAATTCACTTAGGGGGGGGGGGGCGGCAGTAGTGTGACATGAAGTGAAAAAAGTAAACTATTTTCATGGGGATACTTATATCTCAAAACTGAAGGTAATAGACGTGAACATTGGTGTTTGAAATATTCTTTAAACATAAGAAACAAGCCTTCTTTTAATTATTTTTTTTGGGGGGGGGGGGGGGGGGTGGTGGTAAATAAACTTAATGGCGGTGGGGTGAAACGAATTGATTTTACCGTTCTTAATTTACTTATAAGGACCCTCGGCAGCGCGCTGGCCTCTCACAGCTGGGTTCCGTGGTTCAAATCCCGGTCACTCCATGTGACATTCGTGCTGGACAAAACGGAGGCGGGACAGGTTTTTCTCCGAATACTCCAGTTTTCCTGTCATCAACCATTCCAGCAACACATAATAATAGTAATAACAATAATAATAATAATAATAATAATAATAATAATAATAATAATAATAATGTTCCGGACCGTCGTCAAATATGCGGACCGCGCTGGAAACGGCTCCTGGACAGGTAATGACTAAGAATGCAGTCCGGCCGCGGGTTCAGTGCCTTCTAGGCACCCAATATGACACCACGCCGGATCTCCTAAAGGATTTTATCCATATTAAAAATTATTATAGGAAAAGATGGCAAAGATTTACGAACCCAACTGACCGGGAGGAATACCTGAGCCTAGCCCGGGAAGTACGAAATCGATTGCTGGAAAAGAAGATTGAAAAATGGGAGGAAACGTGCCGTAATCTAATAGAAAACGAGTCAGATCGGGAATTTTGGTGGGTTCTCGCAGAAAACGAGTCAGACCGCGAATTTCAGCGGATTATATATCTAAAACAATAAGCATTCAATTATAAATTTCAGTATAATACCGTAGCGAAGCATGGGTATCTTGCTAGTATTAATATATAATAAAGAAAGCCATCTCTGTAGTGGCCATGAAGTTCCTTGAAGGAGCGGAAGGTAGAGGTTCCAACTATCCGTAACATCAGCACTAATAAGGAATCCATGTCAACGTGTTACAGCTGATTTGATCCATTTTCCATATACTTGCAGACTATGGTGAGAACTTTAACCGGTTCAAATTCCAAGGCACAACTCCCACCCAATTCGAGAAAATTGAATTCGAATATTTCAAAAGTGCTTCAGAAGACCAGCAACGTGGCACATTCCCACAAAGAACGCGCAGCGTAACGAGCAAGCTCTCCGCTCCTCAGTTTCGTGATTCACGGATCGAACCTCGCCTCCGTAGTGTTTTGCACAGGCTTGACTTTGCTCTAACAGAGAACCGTTCATGAATGCGACCGAAGTGTGCTTTGCGACGTGAAAACATGATCTGTTTTTCAGAATGCTAGATTACTGCTTCTCTTATCGTATTTGCAACAACTCTTACAACGAGATAAGTCCTACTATAATTCATAGATAATAAAAATATCGATGAAAAGGAGTGAGAAAAATTTTGTTACTGTTTTGCTCACAATCGTTTACCCAAACATAAAATAAAAGAACGGCTAAAATTCTGGGTAATCCATTGTTCCATTGTGATACCAAACTCGTAAACATCAGTTATAACTCTACCTACGTAGTTCTTGAAACAATCAACGCTTAACAATAACGTGCTCTAATTTTCAATACATAACATACCGAGCTGAGTTGCCAGACGTGTTAACGCACTGAGGCATTGGAGCCAAGCTCTGCATTCGGGAGACGAGTGGGTTCGAACCCTACCATCCCCTGTCCTGAAAATGGTTTTTATGGTTTCCCATTTTCACATCCAGGGAAATGCCGGGGCAGTTCTTATTCAAAGGTCACAGCCGATTCCTTCAGCCTGCTCACCAAATTGAATGCACCATCATTCTTTTCATTAACTCCTCAACTGAGAGTGGCGTCAGGAAGGGCACCCTGTCGTGAAAATATGGCATAAAATATCATCTCGACTCATCCCCAACCACGTATCAGGATACGGGACGAAGTAGGAGACAGACATACATTTTCAATACATAACATCGTATATCCTCAGAGAAGCAGAATAAAATGTGCACATTAGTCAAACAATACCGTTTAATATAGCCTATATTAGTGCGCATATCTTTAATTTGCTTGTACTGCAAATAACGTCGTTGTGAGATGGACAGCGAACGGTGGAAAACGGGATGAAAAGTCAGGTTGTAAGTTTCACCAAGATGAGAAGACCTCTCAGTTTGAAATACTGTGTCGATGGGGTGAAAGTACCTCATGGTAATCACTGTAAGTACTCTGGTGTTAATTTAAGAAAAGCTCTTCTGTCGGGCAATCACATTAACGAGTTTGTAAATAAAGTTTACATATCTCTTCATATGGTTATGCGGGTATTTAGGTATTTGGGAGTTGTAGCAAGGATGTAAAGGAGAGGGCGTATAAGTCTATGGTAAGACCTCAACCAGTGTTTGGGACCCATACCAGGCTTAGGCCTACTTCATGTGAGAAATAGAAAAGATCCAAAGGAAAGCAGCACGATATGTTCTGGGTGATTTCCAACAAAATAGTAGTGTTACGGAAGTGCTGCAAATTTTGGTCTGAGTGTAAGGGGACAAGCTGCTCGGCTAGGCGGTATGTTCCGAGCCGAGAGTGGAGAGATGGCGCGGAATGGCATTGCTAGATGAATAAGCTTGAGTGGCGTTTTAAAAAGCACGAATGATCATAATATGAAAATCAAATTCGTATTCAAGAGTACAGAGTGAGGTCAATATTCATGTCTAGGAAGAGGAATTAGGGATTGGAACTATTTATCAAGGGAAAATGTTCGTTAACTTTCAACATTTTTCGAAATCGTTTTAAAAAAAGACTCGGTAAACAACGGATACGGAATCTGCCACTTGGGCGACAGCCATAAATGCAGATCAATGATTGAACTAAATGTTAAAAGAAAGCACGGATACATGATTCGATCCGTGGATCACGAACTTGTGAAGCGGAGAGCTTGCTCGTTGCGTTGCGTGATCGTTTCGGGGATGTGTTGGATGCTAGTCTCGTGAAGCAATCACGAAATATTCAAATATCATTTTCTGGGAACTGGATAGCAGAACAGCAGGGCCCACGTTCCTCTTCAGAAGTGGAAATCTTGTTTCTAAACTTTTCGACTTCCTGGCGGTAATTCGAACCCAGGCCCTTCCAGGTGGACCGAACACGTCTTTGCTACCTGGCGCGTGTAGCCTCTTCAATATACAACTAACTCATTACTTTCAAAATATTGTTGTTCTGAGCAAAAAATTATGTAAGATCAACCATTTTTAAGCTTACATCTGAATTGATACTGAATTATAGTTCTTTTAGATTTGACAATATATTTCATATTTCAGTTGAGCAATGACATGACTGACACCTGTCTTTAATAGCCTATAATGAGGTATATCGACTTGGTTAAGTGACCTAGTATAATACTGGGAGTTCCCAAACATTTGAGAAGAAATCGGAGGTGGACGGTACACCGCAGACCAACACACAAAGTCGCTATGAACATATGCCCTTACGAGCTACGCTGGTTTTAGTTGTTATCTGGAATGGGGGAATAGTTCGCATTTAGGATTAAGTTTGCAGGTAGCCATGCCGTTACGGACACTGCACTTCTTAGACAGCGTGTGGAACAAGGTTGCCATGTTCGAACGTGTCCGACGGTCAATGAAATGGCGTGTTTAGGCGTGCATTCAGATGTATTATAATCATTATGAAATATAAGAGCCATCTTAGTAACAGGTGTATGGTAGACATTTTGAGCACTTCTTGTATTAGAATGCAGAATCCCTGCTGGTACTCCAACATGGCGACAACTACTAGACATAGGATGTGCCAAGTAAGGCTATTTACCAATACTTTTCGTACAAAATTGGGAAGTCTGTAACTTGTGCACCATCGAGCGTAGGGCTTGTTCGGAGTGTTCTATTCACCCCCGGTTACTTGGCACATATTTGGGGTTACTCTGCATGCGTGAACATCGCCTCTAAGTTTGATAGTATATGCTTTTCCATGCACCTAAGTGCATTATAAATATATGCGTTCATAACAGTCATGACAAAACAGTTTAACAAGAAGATAGTTTTTCTACAAATCTGCTTTACGTCACACAGACACAGATCTTATGGCGACGATGGGATAGGAAAGGGCTAGGAGTCGAAGGAAGCAACCGTGGCCTTAGTTATGGTATAGCCCCAGCATTTGCGCGGTGCGGAAAATGAGAAACCACGGAAAATCATCTCCAGGGCTGCCTACAGTAGAGTTCAAACCCACTATCACCCGAATGAAAACTGATAGCAACGTGACCCAAACAGAGTTGTCATAGGACTTTTGTTAGAATTTATATAATGAGTTTTTTAAAGCAAAACATCAGAAATCAACGGGTTTATGTATGATTTGTTTTATTGTGGCGTCAATAATAGTGGGTACGATCAATCGAACTATTTTGAAGCTAAAATTGCGGAGAGGCCGTTGGTCTACAACTAGAGAATTTCAGAGAAAACATTACTAGTAGAAAGGCTGTAAGATTACTGTGTCCCAGGAACGGACTTATTTTCCTTGTCCTCTGACGGTGTGCGTTTTTGACTACATGACTACGGTAGCTTACAGAGGCGGCTATTTGCGAACAGAATGGGCAGCAGTGATGATTGATAACTACTAGAGGTTCTCGCTACCATTAACACGGTAGGTAGGTAGGTAGGTAGGTAGGTAGGTAGGTAGGTAAAAATGTATCCATAGTGATTAGTCACTACCAAAATTATAAGTAACTTAGTGTAAATCAATTTAGGTATAAAAAAATATCTATTGTACTAATATTAGAACTTCCAGACTCAACTCAGACGCAGTTACTTTCTCAGCCCAGTTTCGATCCCGGCTCACTCCGTTGGTATTTGATGAAGTTCAAGTATGCCAGCCTCGCGTCGGTAGACTCGCCGGGAAGTAAATTAACTCCAATTTCGACACCTCCGTGTCTCTAAAAACCGTAAAAGTAGTACGTGGGACCATACAACAATAATATAACATAATCTGCACTGTGAAATCGCCTAGTTTGGAAATGAGAACGGTTATCCAGGGGAGTTTGGAGCTGAACGTTTAGCTCAAATGCCAGCGAGTTCGATAAAACAATAGAAGTTATCAGCACACAAGCGAGCGTGATGGGTTGAAACGGTTCTTTAGCTCACCTTGAAACAAGTGAAACGCCTAAACAAGTTAACTGCATTTTCCATGTAACGAGAGATGTTTCAAAATCTGTATGAAGCCTCGGCTTTCACAAAATGGAAAGTAGCCTACCCTGAATACTAACAGCAAGAACGTAAGTTTTACTATTTGCTTTACGTCGCACCGAACACAGATAAGTCCTATGGCGACGATGGGATAGGAAAGGGCTAGGAGGCGAAGGAAGCGACCGTGGTCTTAAGGTACAGACTGGTGTGAAATTGAGAAACCACGGAAATCCATCTTCAGGGCTGCTGACAGTGGGGCTCGACCCGAATGCAAGCCGACAGCTACATGACCCAAACCGCCCAGCCACTCGCTCGGTGCATGACAAAGTCAACTGTATTGTCAAAAAGCTATCTTTTGTCTTCAATAACACGTTCTGATGGGTTGGTGGAGCACTCAGATTCAATTTAGTATGCTCTTGAGGGTCCCTACCAACCCGCTGATCGAAAATCCCAACCGAAGCGAACGGAATTCAAACCTAAGACGGTCGGGTTGGCAGTCGAGTGGCTAGACTACCGCGTCAGTACACTCCATGTTCTATACACTCACTGTAGGGCTTAGTTACAAAAATGATACAGGACGTGACGTTTACTTTGTAGAATACCCACTTTCAGAGCATTAACACCATTCTACAACAGCATAAAGATAATGCCTTTATCAAGTTCAAGTTTTGATGATAGTTTGTTAATATAGTCCGTGCGGAACTAGAATGGGATTGACAGTTACTTCAATATGTGTTAACCAGCTGTGTCCAGCTCCATGACTAAGTGGTTAGCGTGCTGGCCTTCAGGGGTCCCGGGTTCGATTCCCGGGAGGGTCGGGAACTTTAATCATCGTTGGTTAATTTCCCTGGCACGGGGGCTGGGTATATGTGTTGTCTTCATCATCATTTCATTCTCACCACGACGCGCAGGTCACCTACAGGCGTCAAATCAAAAGATCTGCACCTGGCGAGCCGAACCCGTCCTGGGATTTCCCGGCACTAAAAGCCATACGCCATTTCATTTTTACCAGCTGGAGTGGGAAGAAAACCTTGTCCGACTCGTTGGCTGAATGGTCAGCGTCCTAACCTTCGGTTCAGAGGGTCCCGGGTTCGATTCCCGGCCGGGTCGGGGATTTTAATCGCTTCTGATTAATTCTTCTGGCTCGGGGACTGGGTGTTTGTGTCCGTCCCAACACTCTCCTCTTCATACTCACACAACACACTACACTACCAACCACCACAGAAACACGCAATAGTGATAACATCCCTCCATATAGGGTTGGCGTCAGGAAGGGCATCCGGCCGTAAAACAGGGCCAAATTCACATGTGCGACACAGATCGCACCCGCGACCCCACAGGTGTGGGAAAAGCGGTAGGAAAAGAAGAAGAAGAAGAAGAAGAAGAAGAAGAAGAAGGAGTGGGAAGAAAACCTTAGCAGGTCGCTTTGACAACCCGAAATTTAACCAATCACATGCGACTAAGCACTAAAAAGCGTGGGCCAGCGAGGGGAAGGGAGGGAAAGCTTGAGACAATGTTGCCATTTTCATAACACGTGCGGCGAGAGAGAACTTTCCCCAGCAGTGTTCACTGGGCTATCAATTTCTTAACAGTGCAGGCTACTCTGTGTTTGTAGTTGTGTGTCCGCGTGTGTTTCCCTAATGACGTGTGCGTATCTATATAAATAAAATTGTAGGGGGTCCGCTATCTGTAATTTCTTTTGTTTTGCCAATTTTTCAGATATTTATCCGTTCTAGGTCAACTCAAGACCGAATCGGTGGTTTTTACGTTTCGTGTCTGTCTGTCTGTGTCTGTCTGTCTGTCTGTCTGTCTGTCTGTCTGTCTGTCTGTCTGTCTGTCTGTTCCACCATCACGTCGAAACGGCTGGATAGATCTCAGCCAAATTTCATATTTAGAGTATACTTATTCCGGGGAAGGTTTCGATATGCATATCGTTTTAAAATCTTTGAATACACGGGGGGTTTATAGGAAAACCTGAATGGTTTTTCCACCATCACTTCGAAACGGCTGGATAGATCTCAACCAAACTTCATATTTAGAGTATACTCATCCCGGGGAAGGTGTCGATATGCATATTATTTTAAAATCTTTGAATAGACGGGGGGTTTATAGGAAAACCAGAATGGTTTTCCTCCATTTTCTCTTATACTATTGATTTTCTGTAAACTTAGTTTACCGTACGTGAAACGTCTCTTCATTATAAACAACTTTCGTTATGTTCATAATTTACCTTACTCTTCACATGACGGAGAAATTTACAATTTTCCGCTGGTATCATGCTCTGCATTGAGTGACCGACAGACCGACAACGAACCTACAGGTTACCATGGCAACGTTTCTGACTGCATGCCAGCAGCGAAGTAACGTATTGCTATTTTCCTCATCATGCTTTTAAATTCGTGGTTGTTCCTTGGGTAGATATCTGCGGGATATTGGCGGAATATCGTTGGATGTTATAACTGCCCTCGAATAGATTAAGTAATAACACCATTAGTCATCTTCTTATTATTTGTTTACCTAAGAATCACTGGACCTAAATTTCTCCTCTGTTACTGCTTTATTATATCCGTAACTCACACTAGCATAATTTATTGAGGGGCATTTGATTTTCCAATACATTCAATTGGTATTTACGTATTTGTCGTTATCCGGCTGTCCTCATTTATAATCCATTTTCTATTACTTTCAACTTTCTTAACTGTATTATTTTCTTCCTTAATTACGCCGTATGTACGCGAGTGCTACAAACTACTGGATGTATTTCCACCAAGACTCATATTTAGAATACACCTGTCTTTGATAGGTTTTAGGGCAAATATTGTTTCTAAATCCCTGAACTGACTGGGGGTTTATACGAAACCGAAACAGTGACTTTGCACTTCCACAAAATATACACAACCAAACTTAATGGAAATCTACCTACCTTGGTAGAAATTAATTTCTAAACCTTTTTTCTCATGTGCATCATTTCGATACGAGGATTAATAAGGGAGATATCATTAACGGACCGTTTTTCTGTACAAGTCCCATCGGATTTAACTCACGAGCGGGTGCGTGTAAAGCGTATTCCTTACAACTTGAAAACTACTGAAGACATTCGAACCAAAATTTATATTTAGCATCCACCTGTCCAAAGGTAGGTTTTAAACGTAAATAACGTTTCATGTTTCGGAATGGACTGGCGGTTTATAGGGAACCGAAATGGTGATTTTACTCTTCCAGAATATATACAGAACAAGACCAACCTGACTGGAAATCGACCAAACGTAATGGAATTCCACCTCTAAACCTTTTTTTTTTTCATGTGCATTTTTTCGTCAGGAGGATTAACAAGGGAGATTATCATGAATGGTCACTTTTGCAGGTTAAGTCCAGCGGACATAGCCCAAAAGGTGTTTTACATGGAGCAGATTCCTTATCTATATAAATCAAATCGTAACGACTGTGTGCCTCTACACTGACTATTTTGGCGAAATTTTCGTACAGCTTTCCGTTTAAGGGGTAATAATGACCATCTCCATAATTTTTGGTTTAGTTTCCTGAAAGTCCTAATTTTTACCCGCCTCGCCCAAAATCCAGATTGCGGCATAATCTGCCAGAAGAAAAAGAAGATAATTGAAATTTGACAAAATTATACGTTTTAGCCTGTAACGAACGGAAAACACCCTAGATCATTAAATTTTTCACTTTTTATCCCCGAAGAATATCGAAATATGCAGGCAATTTTAATGATGGTGCAGACCTTCGAATATTCCTATCACATAACGGATTGCACAATCTCCGTTCAATTTGGAATGATCTACAACCTTGGTCTTATGACTTTTTGCCGTATCTGTATCCCTTTTACGTTTGATTTTTCTCTATTAATCGATGTTAAGTCCATTTGGAATTTTCACATGCATAATGCATACTATCAATTACTTATATGAAATACAGAATCATCAAACTCTTCACGAAAATTGGCCCACCCAGTAGCCATACGTGAGCCAAATGCTATGTATGTAGCTGTCACATAATTATCCGAAAAGTAATGTAATGTGAGTTAATCTTACAAAACCTTTACCCTGTTCCACATTTCTAACTCAATCTGACCCAAGAATAGATGACATATCATAGGACCAGCCATTTAGGCCACTAAATCCGGCGTGTCTTATGGTATAATCCTTTGTCGATATGACGTACGTTTAGTAGCAGTTAATCTGTAAATGAAGGTCTGCAATATTGTAAACACGCATATACTTTCGTATGTCGATCTCTACATGTTCACTGATGTCGATTTTTAGCGATCGAGAAAGGGTGTGTCTGCTATCGTAATCAGTACTCCCCACACCGACTTTGACTGGCAGTAGGAAAGGGTTCCTTCTCCAACTCCTGTGTAACTGTCATTAGTAAGGAAGGCCTACAATTGTAATGAATAGTTCCCTTCTCGATTTGTCTTGCAGAAGGCAAGTGAGCATGCAGTTTTGTTTAAAACTCCCCTACCCGATTGTGTTTGGCAGTAGGCAAGGGTGCCCGCCATTATAAAGAAATGTCCTCATCTAAAATGTGAGTGGCATTAGGCATAGTGGCCTGCTATTTTGATGGAAACCCACCAACTTGGTGTGACTGGCAGTAAGCTGGCTGGCAGTAGGAAAATGGGCCTGGCATTATAATGATAACTGCACAACTCAGTAGTAGGGTAACTGCCTGCCATTATAATAGAAACTCCTCAACTGTAATCTGTCTGGAAGTAGGAAAGGGGGGCTGCCATTTTAACGAAAACTCTCCAAATCGATTCTGTCCGCGTAGTAGGCAATGGGGCCTGCAATTATAATGTAAACTTCCCAACTCGATTGTGAATGGCAGTAGGCAAGTGAGCCTGCCGTTATATCACAAATCCGTAACAAACACTTTACATTGGAAACAACGTACGGGGACCTCCCCATGCTCTTTCTCGGATAACGCTAAGAGACATGCAATTTTAAAACAATCTTATTTACTGCATGTACACTATTTACTTCGATATTCGAATACAATGTAGAATACCGTAGCGAAGCACGGGTACATTCGCTAGTTTTTAATAATAGCGTAGTAATAGTTGTACAGTTCATTTTTACATATTGTTTATGTATACTATATGCCTAGCATCTTTTAATGGCGGAAAGTGAAGAGAAGAAATGTTTCGGCAAAGGCATTCCAATAAAGGGACAAAGTCGGGACATTGTCATGTACCGTACGTGAATACTTTGAATGGGGAGAGATATTAATGATCCTGTTATTTCTGTAAATAAAGTGTTAGATGCAACTGCAGCTGCGGTTAGAGTATGCAAAAACACTGTGGTTAAAATAGGAAATGACAAGTATGATTATTTTTTTAAATTTCGTATGGCTATTTCTAGCCGAGTGCAGCCCTTGTACAGCAGACCCTCCGATGAGGGTGGGCGGCATCTGCCATGTGGAGATAACTGCGTGTTATTGTTGTGGAGGATAGTGTTGTGTGGTGTGTGAGTTGCAGGGATGTTGGGAACAGCACAAACACCCAGCCCCCGAGCCACTGGAATTAACCAATGAAGGTTAAAATCCCCGACCCGGCCGGGAATCGAACCCGGGACCCTCTGGACCGAAGGCCAGTACGCTGACTATTCAGCCAACGGGTCGGACAGTATGATTATTGTAAACGGGCAACTGTCGTACGGAAATTGTATTTATTGACATGGATAAATATTTGTTCTTGTCGCAAATACTAATCTTAACTATGCATTACATGTGCGTAATTTTATATTTTACTTTGAATATTTGCTTGCATCTTTTAAAATACATCTTTAACGTGCAGTATTGCCTTTGCCGCGAAGAGGCCTTCGTTGAGTAATACCACGTGGCAACACCGCTCCCTTAAACGTCAATCCCATTCTAGCTCCCCGCGAACTATACTTAGCACTACATTAAAACTACCTCCACCCTGTATACAAGCTAGTGATTTTGGTGTTATGTTCACGTATGATCACCGGTCCTGTGGACAGTCTTCGCAGATCATTTTTTTAAGTTGTTATTGTCTTCAGTGTTCAAATATCTTCTGGTAGGCCAGAGTAAAGTGTAGCTTCCACCGAAGTCCCAGTCAACATCCATGGCTGTGACAATATGGAAGTTGCTGGGTAGTGCTGAGTAATGACATTCGGAGCATGACTAGTGCATCTGAGTGTTATGAAAGGTGCTGCTCATAGGGTCAGTCGTGCTGCAGTAGTACTTTCTGACCCAGTGAGGAAAGCAATGGCAAACTACCTCACTCCTCATCTTGCCTAGTACGCCTCGTTTTGGTGCTGCCATTGGTTTTTGGGGTTTCCTTATAACCGCATAACCTTTGGTGGTGCTAATTGAGGATCCAACCAGCCTCTGGGCTGATGACCTAACAGACAGACAGACAGACAGACATGTATGTTGTATGTTGGGTATTCAGCCCGAAGGCTGGTTTGATCCTCTGCAGCTCCGCCAACAGCTGTCAAACAGCCTAGGCGTCACTGAAGAGGCGTAATAGGGAGATGAGGAGTGAGGTAGTTTCCCGTTGCTTTCCTCACTGAGCCAGCCATTGCTATTACACATCGGTCTGCCAAGCCCACTGAAATGCATGCACCAACCGACCCTATGAGCGATATTTTCACACCATTCATAACAGGGACTGGCTGCATAAGCAATGGTATTACTAGCATCACTCATACCTCAGTCACTTTCATATTGTCAAAGCCAAGGATGAGACTGAGACAGGTCAATGAAAGTAACAAATTTGATATAGCCCATACCAGAAGACATAGTGCACTGTAAACACTACATCTTGCCAGCAAAGGCATATCTTCTGGTATACGTACCTATTTATGAACCGAAGAATAAGCAACAGCACATTCCTGGCTGAGACTGGTGGCATTTGAGGGTGTTTAAATGTAGAAACCCTGTGCCGTTGGCTCATGGCACCTAAAAGAACTGCGGGACAAATTTCTGACACTATGGTGTCCCTTAAAATCAAAAACAAATGGAACGGCGTTGAAATAAGTGACATTTTATGGTTTATAGCATTTTAAAATCAGATTTAGCATTTTGTAGCATCCATACTTGTCAAATTTCAATTTTTGTAGCAAATTGGTTGAAAATAGGCATAATTTGATTGCAAAGTCGGCACATCAATATATCTGTATCGCTTGCATAAAAATGTTCCGATTTGTAAGTCTCGGCACGCTGTTTGATCGTCACTTCGCTTCTACCCATGGCTACCAGACAATAAATCGCTACCGTACTTTAAAACAGAACTAGTACTCAACACCTATGTCAAGAATAACCGACTATGTTCAAGAGTCAACACAAAGTGAACGCGTGTGCTTGAAAGTGTATTAAGATATTTGATTGGATGTCCTTTGCATTTCTCTTTGACTGTTGAAAGATATTCCACACATTGAGAAATAGCGCCGTAATAATTATTTCCCCTGAAGTATATAACATAGCCTATATCTTATTTTTAAGAAAATGCATCTTTAAAAAAAGATATACGTTAATCCGCATGAAACCGAGTATTTCACAACTATTTCGCATAAATTGTATAATTTAGCATTTTATCGCTAATTCGAAATCG
The DNA here is from genome assembly GCF_040414725.1 of Anabrus simplex. Taxonomy (NCBI): domain Eukaryota; kingdom Metazoa; phylum Arthropoda; class Insecta; order Orthoptera; family Tettigoniidae; genus Anabrus; species Anabrus simplex. The sequence goes on along the minus strand of NC_090266.1, from coordinate 264,064,951 downwards.
GTAAAAACCACTCGTAAGGGTCATATACGATGAAAGCGCATAATTTACACTGACAAAGTTTCAACATATTTCGCATTTATCGCAAATGCTAAAAATCACAAACTCTGGACATACAACATACTGTTTGTATATTACATAGCTTGTAGTTTACGAGCTACTTATACAGGTGCTAAAACCTCGAATTTCCTTCAATGCTCGTATGATGGACAGTCAGTGGATTTAATTTCCTGTGGCTATTTCTAGCCGAGTGCAGCCCTTGTAAGGCAGACCCTCCGATGAAGGTGGGCGGCATCTGCCATGTGTAGGTAACTGCGTGTTATTGTGGTGGAGGATAGTGTTATGTGTGGTGTGTGAGTTGCAGGAATGTTGGGGACAGCACAAACACCCAGCCCCTGGGCCATTGGAATTAACCAACCCGGGACACTCTGAACCGAAGGCCAGTACGCTGACCATTCAGCCAACGAGTAGGACAGTCAGTGGATGACCTGAATAATTCTTTCTTCACCCATCCCTTCACCATACGCACAAGCCTCACTTTTAGAGAACCTGCAGCAGTTGGATGAATAACTCGTTCTTACCTTCCTCGACGAAAAATGTGGATGACATCGTTATACAAATTAAACCCGATATTCGATCAGAGTTAAATTTAAAACCACATCGCTTCAGGCAAGCCCGTGAAAGTGTATGTTCTCTGCCTGCATTCCTCCTATGGATTTCACTAACTTGGGTAATATTCTACGTTCCATGATTATCTCTATGGGCAGAGGCTCCTTACTTTGTAACTCTTCATATATTTGTGACTGGCATTTTCTTCTGTTTGTATTGTAAGGCGCTTAAAGGTGCCAGCCTGACAAGCATATGTGGAAGTATTTAGCGCAGGCAACGAGGCAAACAATGACTTTCCTTCCCAACGAGTGTCGAGCTTGTAAATGAGAACAATGAACAAGATCAAGAACAGAAGCCTTGAACTCAAGTCGGACGGTAAAAAACAAGCTGTCCGGCAGGCTTCGCTTGTAAGAGGCTCCTCGCGCAACTTGCGTACAACGCGCTTTCACTGCGCAATGTTTCGATACAGCGATTATGACACAACAGTGCTTGGAGTATCACAGCTAGTTGGTGCATGATAAACTTGCAGCTTGGAGAATTGTTTCAAAGGATACCAGACGGACGGTGGAGAGTAACTGGTGTTAGATACGAGTTTTCACTAAATATATTTAATTGAAAATCGTCTCTTTCTCCTCAGATTCAGGCACCTACGGATTGCAACCGTACAGCACAAAATATTTCCAGTTTACACTAATTTTACAGACACTGTAATAGTTAACGCTTCAGTTAAAGTACATCGGTTACAAATCTCTGAATATCAGTATGTATTCTGCATGCTGGTTTAACAGAATATAATGGGCACTCTGAACACTCTTCCTCCAGTTATTCAGTTTTCAATTGTACACTTCGTGACACAAAAAAAATGAGATCGGCAGAACATTTCTGTCCCAGCGCAGGCAAGATGAAAAAAGGAAGAAGCGGATTAATATAGAAATTTCTTCCCTAGTTATATGGAAGTTTAAACACACTTTGTCAATAAAACAGAGCGCTTATTATAATTAAATTCCAATGGTCTAATTCCCTGATGAGTTGCCCGAGAAACTTTATAGAAAGATGATGCAAACACAGAAAAGAACAACACACTTCCCGACACAAAACCTGAGCGAACGCTTGTGTAGATGATACAGCATCAAACTTTGTACACGTCGCGTCGTCCTATGATAAGGTCTTTCGTAATAATTATTGTCTCACTTTTTAATACACATTTGTCCAGTACATACTTTGTCAATAAACTTATGTAGATTTATTGTGTTAGAAAATTGGCAAACAGCGTTTGGGGTAATTTGTGGTGAATGTTATCATTATAACTCATTCGCCAAAATTAACCACAGGGTTAATTCCCGAGGACAAGAACTGCCATGCATAGAACTAACGACTCTTGCCCACATGGTGTAAAGGTTATGGTCAGTGAAATCCTTTGCCTGCCGTTCCTTCAAGAGCTTTTGTGGCCTGTATGGAGATGGCTTTGCTTTGCTTAACAACACATTACTCAGTTTTCAACAACACAGTATCCTGCGAATGCCTTGACAGTAGGTTGTCTGTGTTCGCTGCTTCAAGGACCTTGAACCTTTCCCACCGCCCCAAAAGAACTACGAACCACTAGCAATTTCTACATGTATGGAAGGCTATAATTCAGATATTTGACACAAGATTTAAGTCTCGTCAATTAATAAAGCTGAACGACAATGGCAATAAAATCAGATCATTAAAACATAGCTGTGGAGTTCCCTTATATAAGAGCTAAATAAATCACGTGAAGCAGAAGAGCAATAAAACCTTAAGTTATATGTAAACATCCGTGACAATAAAATATAGCAATTAACACTGTACATTAAGTGGGTAATAAGGGCATGCTGACTTCATGATCAATGATGCGAATAGAACTGTTCCATTTATAAACGGATATCATTAATGTGTTGTTGCAGTCCGGCTGCATAACTTTGTATGATATAGAGCGATCTTAGGAAATAACCACTGTCTCCAACATTATCATTTAAGGACGATTACGAGAGATGACGCCGTATGATTACGAGGAATGAAAATATCCGCTCTCAACGTAAATCGTAAAGTCAAGAAAAAAATGCCATTCGTCTCAACGGAATCTCCGAGTTTGCAGTACCAATCTGTACCGTAATACGTTTAGAAAAATGTGGGCTAACTCAAAAGCTCACAGACTAAACTTCACCTCGACCAATACTTCATTGCGGTACTTGCGATACGCTGATCGGTTTTACAAACCATAAGCGTTCAGACTATATAGCTCGGTAGTTGCTAAAGCAGGGAAGATATACCTAATAGGTAGGTACTTAAAGGAAGGGAAATCTTCCGAATAACAATAATAATAATAATAATAATAATAATAATAATAATAATATTAATATTAATAATAATAATAATAATAATAATAATATTTTTAGGTCCCGCAAGAATTCTTACGTGCCAGTAAATCTACCGACACGAGGTTGACGTATTTGAAGACCTTCAAATACCACCGGACTGAGCCAAGATCGAACCTGCCAAGTTGGGCTTATCGTCGTCATCATCGGAGACGTTGAGGCACAGAAAATTTTGTCTCAAAGAAAACAAACGAAAAAACAAAGTACCTATTTTTGAAAGGCGACGCCCATCTTGTGTACTATCAAGAGGCCAAAAATAGTTTTCAATTTTGGATAATGGATTAAACCGAGTGCCACAAATGGTAGAAGGACATTGTAATCATATGCATGAAGGATTTTGATTTAGATCCTGTGCACTAAGCCAGCAGGGTCAACCTCTCCATTTTGACTTAGTGCCGAGGTTCAGCCATCCCTCATTCTGGGTAGTTCAAATGTGTCATAAAATCCTATAGGAATTTGATGCAGAATATGTCTATAGTATTACCAAACTTTGCTATAACACTTCAACTCTCAGCTATCCATTATCTGTATTATATTCCAGGAATGTTATATTTTTAGTGGGAGTAATTTTGAATAATGTATTTTCGTATTTAATTGAAGGTATGTTTTTACTCACACCAACGCTAACTATGTTATTACCCTGGCGGTAAAACCCATCAAGTAAGCGCCAGATTAACAACGTGACTTATGTATGAACACTTTTTACAAAGTTATCGCACAATCATAACAGTGTATTCAGCCGGCAAATAAAACGAAGAAGAAATCGTGTGCCCTTATTTCCATACTGCGGAACATTTCCGTTCATTGCGATGGTACTCAGTGGGATAATTAAAAGCGAACAGACAGTGTATAAACTTCGCCCTATTGAACTACATTCCTTATCGCCTGCCGCTATCTTTTTTTTCTCGTACTCCTAACGTTTCGGCCTAGTTAGATAATACAGAAGTTGAATTAATTAAAAGACAGTACTGCGATATGACGTTATGGCTGCATATAATAAACACCCTTGTTCAGTTACGATTTAAATCGTTATGAGTCTGCCTAGGGAACTATGAACAAATTATTATCTAAGATCTAAACTACTTCGTATCCTCAGTAGGCTAATACAATAACAAAGATTCAACAATAGTCATGAAGTTAATTTCTGTGTGATTATTTTAAAGAATATTTATCAAGTTAGTGACTTTAGTATATTTACAAGTAGTCAACAATATTGTAATTTGATTAGTGAAGATTAAAAAAAACAAAGAATCAAGTTGGCCAAGGAATTAGCTAATTTTACAAGAATGAACGCCTCTGAAAGTTAGTCAAATAGAAAAAAGAATATTTAGCAAATTTTCATCCTTCAACCAATATTCACACATCTTTCAACGAATACTGTTCACGTATTTTCCATTAGTTAGAATTCCTAAACAATAATTGGACAGAAGATTAGAGTTCATTTCATCTAAGAGATGGTGTCTTTATTACTTCCTTCCCAAGATCTTGCACTCTCTGATGGAATATAGTAAATAACGTTATTGGTTTAAATTCCCACTAACTACTTTTACGGTTTTCGGAGACGCATAGGTGCCGGAATTTTGTCCCGTATGACTTATTTTACATGCCAGTAGATCTACCGATACGACTCTGGCGTATTTGGGCACCTTCGAATACTACCAAACTGAGCCGGGATCGAACCTGCCAACTTGAGCTCGGAAGGCCTCGCTGATGTATCACAGCTGAATCACAATCACTGCCTTTTAGAGTTGTTATAATTGAGGCAAACTGAGTGACAAGGAAGTAAACATTTTCTTCAATATTTATATACTTGAGAAGAATATGTAGGCCCTACTGTAGGCCTACATAACTATAAAATACGTTTTTTTAAATATTTGCTTTACATCGCACAGACACAGATAAGTGTTTTGGCGACGATGGGTTAGGAAAGGGCTAGGAGTGGGAGGGAAGTGGCCGTGGCCTTAATTAAGGTACAACCCCAGAATTTGCCTGGTATGGGAATGGGAAATTACGGAAAATCATCTTCAGGGCTGTCGACAGTGGGGTTCGAGCCCACTATCTCACGAATACAAGCTAACAGTTACGTGATGCAGATCGCGCAGCCACTCGCTCGGTTAGAAAATACTCTTGTTTGTGAGTAACATGGATATCGCGGCGAATGAGAGATGAAATACAAATAAGTTCGTCAAAATACGCAACAAGTGAAGGAAGAAATTACCTTCCTTCCTTAATTCTTCGGAGTTTTTCAAGTATCAACCATATTTAAATAAATATCACTGGGTCTGTAAGGTTTTCAGGGATTTCAATTACTGTTATGGTAAATAACAACCCGTTCAGGGGATAATGCATACAGTTTTGTAGCTTTACTTTAGGAATAACAGAAGAGGTTTATTTTCACTTGAATATTTTACAGAACTTTTGGTGAATGCACATTCCGTAGCCTGACTTTGTTGTCTGGATATGCAAGTAGAACGAGTCCAAGCAGACAAGGTCGCCTGGTCTCCAGGGATAGCGTCTCCCGGATACGGCGCGCACAGTGTCGCCTCCACCCTGCGGGCTGGACGTCATCCTTTACGATACAGTGTACATTGATTTAAGTAATAGCATCTATGCCGCATTTAATAACGTTATTCAACGTGACAGTTTGTAAGTTGCGCAGAATGAACAGTCGCAACGCAAGGGTGAACATATACTGCTTTTCAAGGTGTACAACGTATATTAACGTACAAATAGCAGCGAAATGATTCCTTTGATTTATTTTAATAAAAGTTATTTATCCATTTCTTCCACCTTATGTGTAATATGTGTCATACTTTGTAAGAATCCAGGAAATTTGGCGGAATTCCAATCCAGATCACCTGGGGGGGGGGGGGGGGTGAGCGGACTCTTGTACGGAAGACTTAGCGTTACACTTTGTACATCTCAGTCCGTGCTATGGTTTTTTGTTATAAAACGTTTCTGTATTATATTTTAATACATATTTGTTCAATGTACGGCTTCCAATAAACTCGCATAGTTATATTATGTAAGTAAAGTGATACGCAACGTTAGGGCAATCAGTAGGGTATGGTGCCATTTAAACTCGTTGTAAAATCATAGAAGTGCAGTGTACCCCTTTATTGGCGAAGTGTAGATAAACCTACGTGTATTAACTAGTTAAATCTATATATTTATGTGCCTCTCCTTCCTTTCGGTGATGTTTGCATTTGGGGACTTACACATTTCCTTTCTCCTTCCTTTCGGTGATGTTTGCATTTGGGGACTTACACATTTCCTTTGCCAATCATTTTTTGGATCATGAAGTGTAAGACACATATGAATGAATAAATGAATGAATTCCCTCTCCATAATCTCCGGATGTCCAGAAGTTGAGAGGATGGTAATCTCTTGATTGAAATCTTAAATGTAAAATTATCACCTACATATTATGTAAAATTGAAGAAATGTCAGAAAGAAAATGGGTACGTGAAATAATGGTTTAAATCCATATGGCCTAAATCTCTCCTGTATAGATTTACCTTATTTAACTGTCGTGTCTTGTTTTCAAACACTTTACTGTATCTGTTCTTGAATTTTTAAAACAGTTTAAAGAGTCTGCTCAGGTTGTTTCATTCTTGACTTAAGAATGTTGGTAGTTTTTGACCTCCTTTTTCCCGGGCTATCATTTGCATTTCTTACCCTTAAGCAACATGTTCCTAAGGTTACAATGGGAATAGAAATTAAAAGACTTTTTAGGAAGCAATCGTACAACTTTGAAGATTAATTTTAACTTCGGCGTTAAGTTAAATTCCTAAAATCTATATCTAATGCTAGATTACACCTTATTTTACTAGAATGAACATTAATTGTGATTCATTTCCGTCATTATATTGCACAAGTTCCTTAATATAGTTAATGTTAAGGGGAAAATGTAGTAATGTATGAGAAAGCTGTACGAAATATATTAAGTATCTAGAAGGTGAACATGTGACCGTCCTTGGGAAATGAACTTTAAGAACCATTATGTGGAGTGAAGCTATCCTTTGACGTTATTCCCAAAGAATCAAATCGTTCATCATGTAATGTTCACAGTTGAACGTAAATCTGGTTACTCGAAAGAGCGACGCTCAAAAAGAGTGGACCGTTGACGTACGCTTAAGCTATTAAAATCAAGAGGAAGTTAATTTAAGAGCTTTTTCTGTGTGCATACAAACAATGTTCTTTTGTTTCATATTTTAAGACAAAAATCTCTTACACTGGATATCAAAAGTGTTTAAGCACACATTCTTTCCTAACCGCTTTCTACGAGCGAGACAGAACTGAAATATTAAGACAATGTCCGAGTTAAGAACGGTTAAGTGAACCTTTTCATCATACGTTAAAAATGGTTTTCCATTTCACAGTCTATTCCGATACTTTTATTTTAAGTGAATAGAACTTCAACGAGTCAAAAGTCGTCAGCAACAATTATAGACCTTCCCAATAATGAAAATGGTACGGTATCATTTTGTCTCGAAATTTCATTGCGTGATATATATTCCCTGTTGAAATAATGTTGCAAACATTTCTTCGAGATAACAGGCTGTCGCTTCATACCCCGTTTGAAGGATGGCATTAATGGATAAATCCTCACGACACTAGAACCTTAAGAATTTAACAGTTGTCTATCGTCACAAGTCGTGATGAAGGAACGTTAGGATACAGCAACGGATCTTCAGATGATGGCTTGAGACACCCCCAAACTCCATTTTTTGGAATATTTTCAGGATAATTATTAGATTATCGGGCCCTACTTTCGAGTAATATTTAAATCACATAGTCGAAGCACAGAAAAGACAATAAAATGCAACGTTGAATACTCTGCTCAGTAATTTGAGAGTGGCCTGGAAAAGAGGTCACTTGCATGGAGTCATGCCCCTCATACAACAGACAAGCCGGTAAACCGGAGGGAACGTCGTGTTACATCTCCCGCACGAAAACGACCGTAGCAAAAGGTTTCTAAATTAATTCTGTGATGAAGTTGTCAAAGTCGTGGTAAACTCTTGCACACTTCACTTAGAGACTATGGTGTAAAGTTTCCAGAAACAAAGTGTATTCCGATCAAATGAGGTAGGGTTGAAATATTGTGCGACTGCAATTTACTTGCCAACGTGCGTATATGAAGTCATAAAATAAAATACTTAGATATTTAGTAATAAATAAATAAATAAATAAATAAATAAATAAATAAATAAATAAATAAATAAATAAATAAATAAATAACTTGTGCAATATAATGACGGAAATGAATCACAATTAATGTTCATTCTAGTAAAATAAGGTGTAATCTAGCATTAGGTATAGATTTTAGGAATTTAACTTAACGCCGAAGTTAAAATTAATCTTCAAAGTTGTACGATTGCTTCCTAAAAAGTCTTTTAATTTCTGTTCCCATTGTAACCTTAGGAACATGTTGCTTAAGGGAAAGAAATGCAAATGATAGCCCGGGAAAAAGGAGGTCAAAAACTACCAACATTCTTAAGTCAAGAATGAAACAAATAAATAAATAAATAAATTAATACATAAATAAATAGTACGGACTATTGAATTCTTCCGTCAGAATTATGTTTATGGAGTCCAGAATCAAGTCTTGTTCTAAATGCAAAATCTCTTGCATTCTGAATATACGCATCAATAAGTTACTGAAATATTTCGATGGGCATAACATATCTTGAGATAACTTCAGTGAAGAAAACCTGAGACAAATACTAGTATATTTTGACTTGGAGATCTTGCAGAAGCAGAAAAGGAGATCTAAAGAAGCTAAGCGTTTAGTGAAAACCAGAAAGCAGCTTCTAGGCTGGTTTCACTCTGCGTCAGGCCGTGTGACGATACGTAATACGATATTTATCTCCAAGAACTGCGGCCTCAACATGACAATGGCAAGCAAGCACTTGATTCTCTTGTTCAACATGCCACATAACATATCTTTTAGTAAGTTAATTAAGGAAAACAATGATAAACAAACAACTGATAGAGATGTGTTCAGAGTTAAAACAGTCCGTTCAATTCAGCGTTTCAAGCGTTTCTAGAGCTTCAAGAATTAGCGGTGTAGCGATGACTGCATACGTGAAAAGATTTTTCCAGAGTTCACTCAAGTCAGTGTGAACTATTAGTACGTGAACTTTACGAATAATAATAATAATAATAATAATAATAATAATAATAATAATAATTGTCATCGTCATCATCGTTATCATTAGCGCGTCACGGCAGTAGCTTTGCCGCTGAATTCCCACTCAGACAGCTTCTTAGGGTGAAATTTTAACCTGAAAAACCACGTGGCCACAGAAAGGACATCCGTCCCCATAGCCCCGGACAAAACCGAAAGTAAGCCTTCGTGGCTCCAGTATCCTAAGAAATAATTGTAATAAGTTGAAGAAATGAGAAGTAGTAGTAGTAGTAGTAGTAGTAGTAGTAGTAGTAGTAGTAGTAGTAGTAGTAGTAGTAGTATAACCAGCCTTCGGGCTGAGTACTTTTTATATATCGTAACGTTAACATTTCTTATGTGTGGACAACTCGAAAAAATTAACGAAACGTAAGTCAATACGAGAATGCTGTAGAATTACAAATTCGACTCCACTCATTAGCAGGCTCCCGTTCTCAAATACTTCAACCACGTTGGCTGATAGAAAGTGTTAAAAATGACGACTAACACAATTCGTAAACTTAACTACAGATGAAATCATATTATATTTAGTCCCAATCATGGCAGAAAGCACGCCTCCTGAACTTTATCCCTGTAAATTCGTTGCGACAAAAAATTACTTTATCCTAAAAAAATGAGCTGCTTAATGGGAACGTTCAGACACCGAACATCGGTCTCCTCTAGCATAAGCATTCCTCAATGCCAAGTGACAGTGCCGGGATTTGACCTCACATGCTTCAGCATAGAAAATTAGTTCTAAACCAACTTCGCTACTCTCCCAGTCATTGCAAACGAGGACACCCCCATACACACAAAATAGAAATAATCAACCTGCAGATATTCTCATCTTCAATGATCAAAATTGGTTCGAAAAATCATTCGTTTATTGTTATCACGGTCCAAACTATGCAATTCAAATGGGGACGAATATACATTTCTAACATATTACACGCGTTTAAATAACAAGCATTTACATTCGCGTTCTTAAATTTTACATTGAAATTAGCACAATTACAATGCAACGGTTTGTTTCTTCGTAAGAGGAACAATACAAGTTTGAAACTGCGTATAGATGTCTATCAGACTATATCATTTACATATGCACATTACATAAGCCGAACAATACTATTCATTTACATAACAGCTTGTTGTGAAGTTTATCAGGTGCAATGACAAACACCGCGGAATAAAATCCATCCGACATGTAACGGGCAGAATATAATGCGCATTGCCATTAGCTTAGGCTAATCAATCGTAAATAAGTCTATTAACAGTTCAATGCATGATTGCTATGAGAGGTGGGCCTAATCATTAAAAGGACCCTGAGGGAACTAGATCCAACATGGCTGAAACACAACACGCGAAAGAGACATTACAAATACACGAGCGTTAATACACCTATGAGCCATTGCATTATGATCGGGAATATTTAGCGCGCCTGGAGCGGGAATAGTAACACGTGATATGTTTGTAGCATGGTATAGATAGGACAGGTCTATGGGCTTAAGAGTTAGTCATGTCGCCGGTGTCAGAATGGGAAAAAATCGACCGATCTCGCCGCGTTTGATAAGAGGGTGTTGCTGCACGGCACCTTGGTACTATAGCAGCTGAGCTTTTGGGCTCCTTTCGTGCCACTGTTGTGAGCACGTATCGAAAGTGGTGCAACGATGGGCAAATAACGACGCGTCGTCCAGCTGTGTGTCGACAGAGGCTCAGTGATGTCAGAGGCGCATTGTTCGGAACGACCGCGGGGCCACAGTTCGAGAAATCTTTAACAGTGACAAGGGAAAGTATTTTTAGCCACTAACAGGTTTAACCAAGGCGCAAGTTTATCCTAGCCCGCACAACGGTTCCGTTATGAGATTTGCATTAATATTAGCGATCTGAACTATCAGAACCGTTACAATTTACGTAACTCGCCTACATAAATGTAGAGCGGCTGGATAATACTTGCGCCTTGATCAAATATTAATGATATTTTGTGTGGTTACTGCTAGCTTGATGCAGCCCTTGTAGGTCAGAAGAGGGTGAGTGGTATCTGCCTTGTCGGTGTAGTCGAGAATCGTGTGGTATGCAAGTTGCTGTAATACTGGGAACAGCACAAACTTTAGTCCCCGGGCCAAGGGGATTCAAATCTCTCGACCCAGCCGGAAATCCAAACCGAGTCCCGAAGACCGAGATACTAACCACTCAGCCATGGAGCCGGACATGTGAGGTACAGAGCAATAATGTGTGACTGGAGCCACACCGCGTCACTAAAATGCAAATGTTTTAGAGAGCTAATGGAAATGTTTACGTGAACATTGGTACAGAGACTAAGGTAAACATGATAGGCCCTATATGAGAAACTCAAAAAGTAAAAAGGTATGTTTTAAGTGCATAAAGCCCCTTAATTTACCTACAAATTTTTGCGTTTAAGAACACTTAAATGCCACCCAAATTGCAGATCAGTAGTGATTAATTGAACAAATGCAGCGGGATTAAATTGCAGCACCCTGTGCATTGAAAGTGAGTGAATGAATATGCTATACAGTCGCTCTTACGGGAAAGAGTGATTTGTGCCTCTAACTCCATTACCAGTTTTCAACGCCCATAGTTGGAATCTAGGTGTTCACAAGTTAGCTTCCTGATTGACTCACTTGGCCCGGGTCGATTTTCAGCTCCGTCACAAATTTAGGATTGGCCTGGGAATCAGGATGAGTTCTGTCTCGGGAGCACAACTGGTATAATAATAAAATAATATCTAATCCCCGTTAAATTTAAAAGGTTATTGCCATGGTTTCTGCTCTTCAACCCACGCGATTATCGGAACTGCTCCTAATGCACTTTCCAAATCCTATACCAAACTATTATTAAATAGGCCTAGTCGCTGTACCTTTTGCTAACGGGTTAGTTTTTGCACAGTTGTAAATAACTTATCTCTTCAGTCAGTGTAATGTCACTGTCGCCAGTTAACTCGGAAGTTTGTAACAAATTTAATAATAGCGGATATCTCCGTTAATATTCTTCGTTTGTTACACATACATTAAACGTGAAAATTATATTTTGCCCAACTTTTACTAACCTATCTAAAGTTTTTCGACAGAGCTAATATTAACGAAGTAATTTGACATATCCTGTTTTGGTCTCCCTCAGCACTGCGACATCACTGTAATACTACAAACCAAACCCCATGGCTCAACAGCCCCAAGGGCCTTTGCCTACCAAGAAACCGCTGCTCAGAACGAAGGCCTGCAGATTACGAGGTGTCGTGTGATAGGTACGACGAATCCTCTCTGCCTTTATTCCTGGCTTTGTACACTGGAGCCACTATTTCACCGTCAGATAGCTCCTCTATTGTAATCAACGTAGGCTGAGTGGATCTCGAATCAGCCCAAAGATCCTGGTAAAAATCCCTTGAGCTGGTCGGGAATCGAACCCGAGGCCTCCGGGCAAGAGGCATGCACGCTACCCCTACACCGCAGGTCCGCCCATCACCCAGTGTATACCGGTACTAATCGAATAAAATATAGCCTCCCGAACTATCCAGCTATCCCTGAACTTAAATGCCTTTGTATGAAAAATGCTGTTCAGCAGTTTTCCCGTAATGTCGGCACAAACAAACAAACAAACAAACAAACAAACAAACAAACAAACAAACAAACAAACAAACAAACAAACAAACAAACAAACAGATAGATAAAAGTTCAACAGAACCTCCTTTCGACCTTCGTATACCTAGTCCGAGAGGAAACCGACGTATGACGTAAAACATTGAAATGTACTGGCAAAACTATAATTCTATTTATCCAGATATACACGTCAGTAAAGACTCATCAGCTACACATATTATTACAGTTCAGAATTTTTAGAAGAAAAGAACATTTTAATTCGGTAATGTGAGTTCACGTTGTTGAAGTTAGAACAATAGAAAAAGAAACAACAGTTGATAGTTTTACGTGAGTTTAAATTTCATGCTTATAAGCCAGTTTTAAGTAGAATCGACCCTAGAAAGACGTGACTTTTCATTCTGAAAATTTCACAAGCATTGACCCGGATTCGAACAGCGGGCGTCTTATTGAAGTCACGATGAAGTCCCTAATGTATCACGCCTTAAGAGGAAAGAGAAGTGGAAGAGAGAAAATTAAAATACTAGCATTTGTTGAGTTATGTTTGGTCATGAACGAGATAATTACTTACTTTATACAGACGTTTCAGAAACTGCGAGATATTACTGCTTATGAGGGAGCGTCATTAGCACGCGACAACAGTGATAAGAGGACGGTCATATCAACGGGTCGAAATACTGGAGTCTCGGAAGGTCATGGAGATAAACACGAGAACAATATCTAGAGCAAGCCTGATTTATGAGATTCCGGTGACAGAACTCGATTACATTATCTGTCTATGTTGATCAGCAGTAGAAAACAAACGCCTTGACAGGATTTACACTACTAACAAATGTTTATCAGTTTAGAATCGTCCACCAACGTAGCGTAATTGTTAGCACTATTAGATGCCGTCCTCTGAGAACCAAGTTCGATTCCTGGTACGGCCAGCGATTTAAGAATGGTAGGAATGCTGGTATGTGGTTAAAATCATACACGCAGCTCACCTTCACTCTGGGACGGCGACACGACTTTACTTTTGTCCGGCTCCGTGGCTGAATGGTCAGCTTGTCAGAGGATTCCCGAATTCCCTTAGCTGGGGCGCTGGGTGTTAGTGCTACTCCCACTATTCCTGCAGACTCATAAACCATGCATAACACTATATTCCGCCTCAATAACACGCAGTTTCCCATACGCGGCAGGTTGGAGGGTCTACCTTACAAGAGCTACACAAGGCTAGCGATAGCCATACGAAATAAATTCGTTTACAATATTCCGACGTCGTGGTCATCTGCCTCGCGTGCATAAAATCTACAAGTTGCTTCACGTCGCACCGACATAGATAGGTCTTACGGCGACGGGATAGGAAAGGCCTAAGAATGGGAAGGAAGCGGCCGTGGCTTTATGATACAGCCCCAGCATTTGCTTGGTGTGAAAATGGGAAAACCATCAACAAGGCTGCCGACAGTGGGGTTCGAACCCACTATTTCCCGGATGCAAGCTCACAGCTGCGCGCCCCCTACCCGCACGGCCAACTCGCCCGGTTAAAGTCTACGAAGAAGCATTGCAATATACGGAGACAAGGTCTAGGAAGGATGTATATATATTGCTACTGGTTTAACGTCGCACCAACACGTCGAAGGTTTTCGGCGATGGAAGGATGGGAAACGGCTAGGATTGGAAGGTTAGCGGGCGTATATAAGGTACAGCCCCAGCATTTGTCTGGTATGAACACTGAAGACCACGCAAAACTACCTTCAGGGCTGCCGATGGTGAGATTCGAACCCACCATCTCTTGAATGCAAGCCCACAGCTGCGTACCACGAAGTCTATGTTAGATATTATGCAGATATTCGCCAACATGAAGTCGAAAGCCATGAATGCTACTTCTTGGATAATCGACAGTAAGACTCGAGCTCATTTCTCGTCAACTCTCCTCATGAGGCTTAACACATCCACGACTTAAATCCTGAAGAGAAGAGCAAGGAATCACATCGTGGCTACCTTGATTCAAATTTACCATCCAAGCCCGTAGACCATTGCTGAGACAAAAATAATATGGATGATCTCTCTCTCTCTCTCTCTCTCTCTCTCTCTCTCTCTCTGTCCTCTTATTATACAGGGTGTTTTCAAAATTCAATACTCAAACTTCTAGGGATTGTAGAAGAGATAAAAACATATTTTAATTAATTAATTAAATAACCGAAGGTCGCAATAATCAACAGTTGAAGTCAATTTTGAGGTGATTTGTGTAAAAAGGATTACATGTCAATTTCATTGCAATCTTTTACAAAAATTATTGAAAAATGCGTCCTAATGCTTCAACTCTGCAACTATGTGCCATTGCCTGTCGTGCACGTTTAAATACCCCAGGCATGTGCTGTAGAGAGTACGCAGCTGTAGGCACGCCCCTTTTTTCCAGATTCAATTGGAGTCTCATACATTCTTTAGCTCTGTTCTAAACGAACGAAAATTTAACCGTGTCGTCACAGCAAAGACACTGCATTCTGACGTCATGGCATGGTTAGCAGAATATTTAATATTGATGGTTTTGAAGAATAAGATTCATAATCAATTTATAACTTTACAGTAAGCCTATAGTTTGATTCTGTCAGCCAATAATTCGTTTCAGATATGTTTATTTAACAAGAAACGTATGTTTTGGATATACCCTGTAGAATGCTAAGCCTACCAACATTCAATCTGTAAGCCTCTGTGAATGAATTAATCGTCTCTATAATCCTCAATTTAGAGCTTGTACTAGACCATAACTACCGGGCGATTTGGCCATGCGGTTAGGAGCGCGCAGCTGTGAGCTCGCATCCGGGAGATAGTGGGTTCGCATCCCACTGTCGGCAGCCCTGAAGATGCTTATCCGTGGTTTCCCATTTCCACACCAGGCAAATGCTGGGCTGTACCTTAATTAAGGCCACTGCCGCTTCCTTCCCATTCCTAGTCCTCTTCTGTCCCATCGTCGCCATAAGACCTAACTGTGTCGGTGCGACGTAAAGCAAAATAGCAACAACAAAAAAGACCATAACTATTTTCCTTTCATGTCTTACATTCTGAATCATGAGATACCATATAACCATAATCTTTTTTGGTCTCCCTGTGTTTCTCTTACCATCTATGACCGACTTTGTTTAGTTTTATCAGTGGATTATCATCATACTAACACAAAGGTTTTCGGGGACGCTGAAAAAAGAGAGGATACCGCTGGCTGCGATGGCCTTAATTCAGGTATGGAAATGGGAAATCGCGGGAAAACCTCTTCAAAGTTATCGACAATTTATTTCGAACATACCGTCTCTAGGATGCAAGCTTACAATTCAACATGTGGCCAACTCGCTCGGTAACTAGGTAATCTTCCATCCCTTCGCCCTACAAGATCCTGCCACGAAAGTCGAAGTCGTATAACGCATTCTACGGAAACTTTTCTGATTCGCGGAGATCAATAGATGCAGTCGCTTAGTATCCAGTATTCGAATGGTAGTGGGTTCGAACCCACTGTCGGCAGCCCTGAAGATGGTTTTACGTTGTTCCCCATTTTCACAGACAAATATTGGGGCTGTACCTTAAGGCCCCGGCTGCTTCCTTCCCACTCCCAGCCTTTTCCTGTCCCATCATCGCCATAAGACCTATCTGTGTCGGTGCGACGTAAAGCAACTTGTAAAAAAATATCTGATTCGTTGCAATTAACTTCCTACCATTTTCACACAAAATCGTACCCAGCAATTGTTCTCACGTTTCATGTGTCCACGTTATAATTAATATATTACGCTACTTGTAGAGGAATATTTTCAATTATATTATGCAAATTTTGAGGCAATTCCTATGAGACATTGTAATTATTATGACTCGCTACTCGTATTTTAGCTTCGCTTTAATTTTTCGTGTCAATTTTTTTCTTCCGTTATGTACCTTTTTTATATACTAAGCCTTGCAATATTTTTTGTCACGTAATTATTTTGTTGCAGCTCCTTCTGTGGATCAGTGGTACAGTGTAGAGCTGCGGATCCTAAGATAGCGGGTTCAAACCCGACAGAGGTACCGTAGTCGGATTTTTGAAGGGCGGAAGAAAGTCCATTCGACAATCCATGTCGTACGATGTCTGCATGTAAATGATCTCTGGAGACATTTTGTGTTCATCCGACAAAATTCATTGTAACTCAGCCCTAGATGCCCAAGAGAGATTCGGTTTACTCTGCCTTCTAGTAGACCTAGAGTAAAACGGAACATCGAAATTGACAAGCAAGCAGCCAGATGACGTCATGCTTGCACATGGTAGCTGAGGCCACACGATTATTATTATTATTATTATTATTATTATTATTATTATTATTATTATTATAAGCCGGCTCTTGGTCTAGAAGTAGCGGGTCTCATTCTTACCAAGAGGTCCCAAGTTAGATTCCCGTCCATTTCAGGAATTTTTACCTGGATATTAGGCCTGGTTCGAGTTCCATTCAGCCTGAGTGAGAACAACTGAGGAGCTATCTGACGGTGAGATGGTGACTCCGGTCTAGAAAGCCAAGAATATCGGCCAGGGATTCACCTCGTAATCTGCATGCCTCTGGGCTGAGCAGCGGTCGCTTGATAGACCAGTCCATCAAGGCTTTAGTGTCATCGTTTATTTCGTTTTAATAATAATAATAATAATAATAATAATAATAATAATAATAATAATAATAATAATAATAATAATGGTTTTTCAAGGACTATGCAGATGATAATAATGGCCTTTAAAGGAGCCGCAGCACAAAACAAATTTTACTGGAAAGGGATTGTCTTATGCACGAATACATTTAATGTCATGTGTCTCTCGTGTTTAAGTACTTTCAAATGTCAACCGACTCCACTGGAACTCGATACCTCAACCTTAGTCATATGAGGAGCTCACCTAACCAAGGGCTGGTGGCAGTCAGGAAGCTAAAAAAAAATCATGATTCATTTGTGTGTTGCTTTTCCCGATATTTCACAGGAATGTTAGGACGGTATTGTATTTCACGTCCCGAGGAACAATCCCAATTCTAGATGTAAATATTTGAAGTGATGCAGTTAACACCAGAGTAATGCAGGTTGTCAAGCTATATACGCAAACAGATAATTAAAATGGAGTTGTCCTCTACAAACAAATTAACAACAGCGTCACCAAACATACAGCACCATTGGTGTAACGAGTGTGCCATCTATTTTACTAGCATTGAATGCATTCGCACAAATATTTATTTTCTAGTCTCTTAGTCAACATTGTCGAATCTCAGCTTCTTAGTCTACACTGTGCTCATGTAAGATTTCGTTCCTCCGGCATGAAGTATCGCTGTCAACTCTTTCAACTCCCGGCGGCTCTGGTTTACTTTCATATTTGTTCACTCACAATCTGCCTTTTCCATGGACTTACATGGTATAAATTCCACAGTTTAGGCCGGTTGGAGTGTATCAAACTGATGCTTAAACCTTAAATTTGTTGCACTAAATGAAACGCTTCTCGCCAGTTCAGATGATCAACCGTATAATATCTATTAACTCTCCCATACACAGGAATGTTGTACGAGTTTAAATGACACCAAATTCGGTTTACGTATCACAGTGAAATGCTATATACAGTAAGGTATCTAGGGAACTCAGACGTTTTAATAGTCTAAACTAACAATGTGCATGCCAAAGGAATTCATCTCACAATTCAAGTCAGTGGATGGCACATCACGTATTCGTGTATGTCTTGATACACATTCTTATTTAGAGTACACAAAATAGTCAATACATCCCTTCACATAAGGGGTTGGCGTCAGAAGTTCATTCATCCGTAAAAATGGGCTTTACCGAGCTCGATAGCTGCAGTCGCTTAAGTGCGGCCAGTATCCAGTAATCGGGAGATAGTGGGTTCGAGCCCCACTGTCGGCAGCCCTGAAGATGGATTTCCGTGGTTTCCCATTTTCACACCAGGCAAATGCCGGGGCTGTACCTTAATTAAGCCCACGGCCGCTTCCTTCCAATTCCCAGGTCTTTCCTATCCCATCGTCGCCATAAGACATATCTGTGTCGGTGCGACGTAAAGCAAATAGCAAAAAAATAGGCTTAATCCACACGTTTTGTCGATGCCAAGTAATTAGGAAAAAGGCGAAGAAGAAGATATTATTATTATTATTATTACTATTATTATTATTATTATTATTATTATTATTATTATTGTTTAAAGAAGAACACACACACCGTTTCCAACATGCCGATCCACCAATCTGTCCACCACATGCAAGTACAGGCTTTTACTTTCCAAAACGGAAAGTTGAATAAAAATTTTGCGGGCAATGACAATGTAACAAACTACGTAATCGAATAATCATAAACCGCCTTCGTGCGCGTGCGCTCTTTGACATGCTCTGCGAAGAACAGGGCAGCAAAAATTGCATAGTTTGCACACAAACCACGGCGATCTTCGATGGTTACCGTACGTGTAGCATTAACTCGGGTTTTGTTTCCTAGACGCACACCTAACTAAAGATTAAATAAGGTTTCCAGCGAGTGCCAGGTCAGGTGATAAAGTCTCAACACGTGTTGAAGGCAGAAAGATTTGTGCCGGTTGATTAGACCTGGTATAAACCTCTGGGACGGAGACAAATTATTATACGAGCTTTCACGGAATAATATATCTCTGAAACTTGCTCTGCTTCATCTGTATCCAGGGAATTTTCACAGAGTGTCACAGAGATTTGAAGGTGGGATGTTGACGAAAATCACATGGTATTTTTATATATACACGCAGATTATTCGTGTTTAAGAATCGTCTCTGTATATTTCTCAGATAGGGCTACCACTTTCGGAATGTGACATGCCGTTATTTACCGATACTTTAAACGCTCACCACTTCAGATCATTTTTAGAGGCAAGCACCTCCTTCCTTTACCACCATTGGAACCCTACCAAGTACATGTTAACGCAGTATTATTATAAAAGTTATTCTTACCTTGGATAAACTCTGTTAACCTTGTGGTAACCCCGATCTTGGGTTGTAGAAACACAATCCTAGGTTCCATTAGTCACTGTTCAGTCACCTAGGAGGCGTGGATAAGTACACTGTGCCATATCGCGTGACACAACAGAGTAACCCGGCTAGCTCGCCTTGCCACTACTGGGACGCAACTGACGAGGATACGAACAGCCTGAAGAACATTTCTCTGTCTTCCCCCTCCACCATCACTACTCCTTTCCTTTCCAGTCTCCTCTACTCCTCTTCCTTTCACTTCTTTTCTTTCTATTCTTGGCTTAGCGGCCAAGAAAACTTGCTTGGAAGAGGCCTGAAAGGAGCATGGAACCTGCCCGTGCGGTCACCAGCCAAGTAGCCAAGCCCACTCCCAGAACAACTTCGGTCATCACTTCGGCAACACTCGACTACACTCGGCTTTAATAAAATGTAAGGGTCATTGAAATGTGTTCGGTATTCCAGTAGAAAAAATATGTATATATAAAGTGTAAAGGTGAATGTTACAAGCCTGGTATTAACGTCCACAAACAAGTCTTGTTCAAGCTAAACCTTACTACAGTCCATCCTCCTCTCGTAAGTGAATGATCTCGCTCCAAATATTCAGCGACAATTCAATAATCTATAAATTCTTTGACAATTGCACTCTAAAGTTGAGGGGTTCTGGTTCTCTCGTATTTCTAAGGGCATTAGTTCTTTTTGTTTTTTGTTAGTAACATAATCACGAGAGAAATACCAACAAGGGAACTCAAAGCTGACTGCGACCTAAATTATCTGTGACCTGATCGAACGAAGCCGCCCCACCTGGCCATTAGCTATGCTACACCACGATGAAGAGTCCTTGAATACCGTTATCATTTCATAATCGCGCATTTAAATTCACGATCATTCGGAGCTACAGATGCTCAGGACAATATATTTTCTGCGTATATAAGCAAAGACGTGTATTACACTGCTAGATACGTTCGTTCGGTTTTTACCTGAACAATCTCAATGCCATTACTCCAGAAGATTCAACCTTACACGCGACAAACCTGTCTAAGTGGTTTTTGACATCTGAAGAAATGAAAGTATTTTCTTTAAAGAGTTTTGGCGGGGAGGAAAAAGGTATGTCAGAGGTTTAGACTATATGAGGGGAGCGGGTAGAGCACAGATGTGCGCAACCTTACATTGTTGGGGTGGAAGGTCCCTCGCCATCTGTTGGCCAATTCAGATCACTTATCGCACCTTGGAAAGAAGAGAGCCACAAGTGCAAAAGTGATATTTTTGAAATAATTGCAATGTTATAATGTAAAAATACATTAAAACAAAGATATGTAAAATGTATAATACATAAATATATTAAATATATTAAATACCGAATTTACTATACCTTTTTATATCGTACATAGCATTTATCTAAGACGTATCATTTTGCACTGTCCGGCTCCATGGCTAAATGGTTAGCGTGCTTTCCTTTGGTCACAGGGGTACCGGGTTCGATTCCCGACAGGGTCTTGAATTTTGACCCTACTTGGTTAATTCCCCTGACACGGGGACTGGGTGTCTTCATCATAATTTCCTCATCACGACGCGCAGGTCGCCTACCTGCACCTGACGAGCCGAAGTCCTCGGACACCTCCCGGCACTAAAAGCCACACGCCATTTCATATCTGGTTGTGAAACAGCTCATACAGTTGTAACGCACTGTTAGGATGGTCTCAGTCACAATGTTACATGAAGTTTAGGAAGTAAACAAAGAGTAAACAACTTCAAGTAACAACTGTCCGCCTCCGTGGCGTAACGGTTAGTGTTATTAGCTGCCGTCCTCGGGGGTTCGGGTTCGATTTCCGGTACTGCCAAGAATCTAGGAATGGGAGAAGGGCTGATATGTTGTTAATATGGTACATGCAGCTCACCTCCATTGGGGGTGTGCCTGAAGAGAGCTTCATCACCTCGGGGTGAGGACTCGAGTTTACTTTTACTTTAGTAAATAATAATAATGTTATTTGTTTTACGTCCCACTAACTACTTTTACGGTCTTCGGAGACGCCGAGGTGCAGGAATTTAGTCCCGCAGGAGTTATTTTGCGTGCCAGTAAATCTACCGACACGAGGCTGTCGTATTTGAGCACCTTCAAATACCACCGGACTGAGCCAGGATCGAACCTGCCAAGTTGGGGTTAGAAGGCCAGCGCCTTAACCGTCTGAGCCACTCAGCCCGGCACTTTTACTTTAGTAATAATTATTCCACTGGGATGGTAACGTCGCGTAAGTCCATACCCATACAGTGTGGCAAATGTGATATTCCTTTACATTGTTATTGGCTTTGCATCACTGAGGCTGTGGTTCGAATTCTGACCAATGAATGAAAGATATTTAAAATGTCACGTAAACTTGTAGGTTCTGTGGCCTATGATTACAAGATTAAAAGTCACTGCTTGCATGCAGGTTTGCTTTCGTTTTAGACCAACTGAACTGTTTGACGGAACAGTACTTTCTGTGGTAAGAGTGAATTCTAGGACGAAGCCGTTCAAGAAGCACGAGCATTTTATTGACTTCATTCACAAAGAAGGGATTTAAACATTGTGAATGTTAATACTCACAATGATAACCATCACAATCCATGAGAATTAAAACACAGATAGGCGTAAGCTCACTCTCATGTTGTTATACCAGTCCTCAGGCAATTAGGACCAATCGTGTCCTCATATACACACCGAGAGTCAAATGCTTAATGATAATTACAGACAGTGACAAGAAGATACTGGAAGCCTTGCATAAAACGGATTACTTAGAATACTAATGTGCGAGAAACCGAGGAGACCTACGAAAATCTGTAGTTAATATAATCATTTCGAACTAAAATGCGTAGAAATAAGAGCCTCGATGGTTGTTGTGAATAGCGATTAATGTGAGCGCTTAAGTAATTCACAGATTTGCAGTCTGAAAGCTTAAATAGTAAAATAGCACAATGGAAATGATAATTAAATTCATTCATTCATTCATTTATTCATTCATCAATTCGAAGATGAAGATATTCGTATTTGCGTCTGGTGGTCACATGCAAAACGGAATGCCAACTACTTATGCAAATGAGTATGATATTGTCTAACGCCGTTCGTCGCTCGCCTCATGTGTTAATGAAAATCTGTCCGAAAATTTGTAGTATAAAATATCCCGCAGCTTCTCTTAAGACTATTATTATTATTATTATTATTATTATTATTATTATTATTATTATTCAGGCAGCTGAGTTAACTGTTATTATTATTATTATTATTATTATTATTATTATTATTATTATTATTATTATTATTATTATTCAGGCAGCTGAGTTAACTGTTTCAGTAATAATAAAATGAGCCATTTTCACACAGGACACGAGAACTACTGCCGGAGTGAAGGACAAGGCTTGCACTATTCACTTGGCTCGAAAGGAATGGAGTGCTTAGCTCTATGCCATGCCGTCCTTGCCTTCAAGAACACGTCTTTCCCGCGTCTCCTAGCCAGCGGACTATTTCTACACTTTTCCTGTCCCTACTTGCAACATCAGGCTGAAAGAGCGAACAGCTAGATAAAGTTGTTTTCAGTTCTACTAACTACTTTTCGGAGACGCTGAAGTGCCGGAATTACGTTCCACAGGAGGTAAATCAACAGGCAGGAGGCTAGAGTATTTGTGCACTTTCAATTACCACCGGACTGAGCCGGAATCCAACCTGCCAACTCTGAATCAGAGAGCCAGTGCTCTATAGTCTGACCAACTCATTTTATTATTATTATTATTATTATTATTATTATTCTTATTCTTTCTGGCCTTCTACCAACTACTTGAGGTCGGCACTTGGTATGGAATTAGCCCAGTTTTGCGATCGGATGCCCTTCCTGGCGCAAATCCTATGCTGTGTGATGTATTAACTATTCAGTATTTCTGTGGTGGTTGGTAGTGTGATGCGTTGTTTGTAATTAAGACTTGTATTAACACGAACACAAACACCTAGTCTCGAAGCTAGAGGAATTAACCAGACGCGGTTAAACTCAAGGGTCCGGCCGGGAATCGAACCCAGGACCCTCACAACCCAAGGCCAGTATGCTTACCATCCAACAAAGGAGTCGAATAATAAACTACTTCGTCTTCTTATTATTCTACCGCTTTTTCCAAAGTTGTGGGGGTCGCGGGTGGAACTGAGTCACACATACACCGCGCATTGTTTTACGGCCAGATGCCCTTCCTAACGCCAACCCTATATGGAGGGATGTAATCACTATTACGTGTTCATGTGGCGGTTGGTAGTGCAGTATGTTGTCTGAATATGAAGAGGAAAGTGTTGGGACAAACACGAACACCCAGTCCCCGAGCCAGAACAATTAATAATAATTTTCATTGTGCTGTGTTACTATGTAAGACTTCAGTCTGCAAGCCTGTGAATTACTTAAGCGCTCACATTACTCTCTGCTCACAACTACCATCGAGGCTCTTGTTTCTACGCATCTTAGCTCGAAATGATTAAATTGAGTGCAAATTTTCGTAGGTATCCTTGGTTTCTCGCACATTAGTCTTGTAAGTAATCCGTCAAGAACACTTTATAATCTCCTAGCTGTTCCTCGTTATCTCCCCTCACCCGAATGCCGTTAACTCTTAACACATCCAGACGCATCCTATTTACTGACTCAGCCAGTTCTGCTTTCTTTATTCCATAAGCACCGTTAATATTGATAGCTCCCCATCGAATTCTATTTCGTTCACCAAGTTGTTTCCAAGGAGTCCCTCGCCTTTCAAATTTAAGTGGAAATCCGTTACACCCATAGTCCGAGGCTTTCATAAAATGATGTAAATTCTGTGCAGCAGGATGCTACCCTACTTACACATAGTCCCAGTGAGGATCTGTCCTCTAACGGGTCAGGGACCACCGGCGGATTGTATAATCCTAGCCACCTGAGCACAAGGAGGGCCACGACTCACAATATGTCCGAGATGTACTCCCATTCCATAGCAACTGGTATCCCGACTCTCAGGACCACTTACTAGGCCACTCAGCCGTTGTCTATGGTTCACGAACTAGGGTGAGACTACAGTAACCCACACCAGGAACCACTAAAGATTATACCAAACAATTATTTTAAAGCATACACAGTTTTCCATCTCTTCTAAAGTACTCCCTATTGATGAATAGCACATGGATGAAATTGGCCGTTCTTCAGTTGGATGATATTGGGGTATGCAAGGTGGTATGAATTTCCTGTGACAGAACCACCTTGCTCGTGATGAAGGAATATTGTGTTCATGATGAAATGAAATGGAATAGCGTATGGCTTTTAGTGCCGGGAGTGTCCGAGGACAAGTTCGGCTCGCCAGATGCAGGTCTTTTGATTTGATACCCGTAGGTGACCTGCGCGTCGTGATGAGGATGAAATGATGATGAATACGACACATACACCCAGCCCCCGTGTCAGCGAAATTAACCAATTATGGTTAAAATTCCCGACCCCGCCGGGAATCGAACCCGGGACTCCTGTGGCCAAAGGCCAGCACGCTAACCATTTAGCCATGGAGCCGGACGTGTTCATGATAAGGGGAAGTCACCCTTATGCTCGCTGTAACCTTCTCTCAACCCCCTGGACTCCAAGCCTTAGACAACCCGCTATTCTCATGCATGGAAACGGATTAGCGGGTTGCATATGCTTACTTCAACCGTGCAGTAACATTCACCGATGTGATGTCAATTTGGCAATGTTTTGGGAACAGAATATGACTTGTTTAATACAATTGCAGATGACTCTAAATAGTTATTTATGTAATAAGAGAGTAAATTAGAAAATTCCACAAGGGCATTAAGTGCATTACTCTCGCGTAATATAAAGCATTTTTACACTACTAGTAATATTTATGTAAGTTATTTAATATTTAAATCTCTAAAATATATACGCGTTTGTCATGGCATGAAAAGGTAATCTGTTATTATTTATGGCAATAACGTTGACTGACAAGCAGATACAGAATACATAGCCATATTTGGAGGTGTTTACGGACATGAAAGCGCCGGAGTTGAAAATATTAAAACACAATTATATATTTACACCAGAAAAGGTATTATTCTTCTTCTTCTTCTTCTTCTTCTTGGATGAATGTGAACCATTTTTACGGGCCGGATGCCTTTCGTGACGTCAACCCAACGTGGAGGGAAGTATTCGCATTGCGTGTTTGTGTGGTGGTTCTTAGTGCAATGCGTCGTATACAAAAGATTTGTCTTAAGGCGAATATAAACATCCCGCTCCCGACCTAGAGGAACTAACCATACCAAGTTAAGATCTCCGACTCGTCTGGTCATCGAACCCGGGGCCCTCTGAACCGAAAGCCAAGATGCTTACAACTCGTCTAAAGAGCCAAACCAGGTGATTGATTATCTGAAGCTAAAAATGTTGTCTCTTCACTCAATCCAGATAAGTCTGCTTCGTTATATAAAAAAGGGTCATACCAAAACTGCAACAGTTTTACTTTAACTGTAATAGCTTTAGGAGTGAATTAAAATCATATGAACTTTTCTCCATTTTGGTCCGTATTGATACAATTACAATATATTAATAGAAGGAGTCCACCTAAACAATATATAATTTATTTGGTGAATAATTATACATCACGTGGGTCTAGTTTCGACCAAGTGTTATCTTCAGCCGCTCATAGTAAAAAGTAAATATATCATTTTATTTTAATATTTTCATCTCCGGCGCTTTCATGTCCTTATACACCCCCAAATATTTCTACCTATGTATTCTGTATCTCTTGTATCCGTATATACATAAACAATGATGAAACATGTACCTAAAATTTCCATGCACTTGTTAAACCATACTGTATGGTAGTACATGAAGTTAAAATCTTAAAACCATAAAAAGTGTATGTCTCATCATTGTTTATGTATATAACAATTTTTACTATGAGTGGCCGAAAATGACCAGCACTTGGTCGAAACTAGTCTCACATTGTGATGTATAATTAATCACAAAATAAATTATGAACTGATTAAGGTCGACTCCTTCACTTAATATATTGTAATTGTGAATTATGATGTTCACACAAGATTACGTTTTAAATTCACTGTTATTAATAATCCTACTCTTTAGGTTGCTATAGGCAGCGAATAAAATTCTACCCGACAAAAAGATACATGTATATTTGTCCGCTACACCGAAAAGCATAGAACAGTGGATATGTTTTTGAGCTTAGACGACGAGAGAGCGGATACAGCTTCCTTGGTTGTTCCATCTTAGTAGTCTCTTTCGACATGCAAGGGTTACAGATAATGCATCCTTTCACTCCAACCACATGGGAGATAAGAGTTTCGAGAAATCGAAAGAAATATGTGGCATCATGATCTGCGTGCAACAATATGACAGCTGATACAGCGCACAACATTCCCATGCCATGTCACAAGATAGCTCCATCTATCAACCTCTACGTATAACAAAACTATCGCTGATGTAGCACATAACTTTATAACCAGAAATATTCGTGAGATGCGTATTATGAGAAAAATGATGCTGCCTTCGATGACGCTAACGGGTGTAAGGGGCTTTGCTGTGACCTGGACGAAATGCCAGTCCACGACAGTGGAAGTTCGTTTAAAACACGGTGCCATTTGTAGCTACTGTATATAGAAGGGCCGGCCCCGCGGTGTAGGGGTAGCGTGCTTTCCTCTTACCCGGGGGCCCCGGTTTCGATTTCCGGCCAGATCAGGGTATCCTGGATATGAGGGCTGGATCGAGGTCCACTCAGCCTGCGAGATTACAACTGAGAAGCTATCTGGCGGTGAGATTGAGGCCCCGGTCTAGAAAGCCAAGAATAACTGCCGAGAGGATTCGTCGTGCTGACCACACGACAGGCCTTCGGGATGAGCAGCAGTCGCTTGGTAGGCCACGGCCCTTCGGGGCTGTTGTGCCATGGGGTTGGTTTGGTATGTAGAAGGAAGAGTTCTGGCACACGGTAATAACGTGAGGAAGAAGTTGACGAAAACTTAGTATAGAGAAATGACTAACTCTGGTTGCCTGGTCACCACGGTGTTCTTTCTGTCCGCGCAAAATTGTCTACGCTAAGTCCGACTCCATGGCTAAATGGTTAGCGTGCTGACCTTTGGTCACAGAGGGGTCCCAGGAATTTTAACCATTAATGGTTAATTTCGCTGGCACGGGTTACATTGTAGTATTTTATCTGATGTCGCTATTACGAAGGAGAAATTGACAATTCTGAGCAGGGTGTCAACACAAATACTCAGCGACAGACAGGTATTAGTTATAGATTTCAAGGTCGTGTGGAAATAGAGTTTATACAGGGTGCAAGCTCACAGCCGCGCGCCTCTAACCGCACGGCCAACTTGCCCGGTCATCTGGATTACATTCTTCGTCAGAAAGTCGAGGACTTTATGAACGATAATTCTACTTCTGAAGAAGCACATGGTCCTTGGGTTTTTTCAACCTAAAACAAAAATTAGTACTAGGTTAAAAAGTCCCACTAGGTTTTTAAGATAAGAGCACCGATAACATTGATGGTAGACCTGCTGAGACTTCAGGGTCCTTTCCTGTAGACTCTAGTAAATCATCAGAAACACACCTTTATAAGAGGCGTTCTATTAGATTGTTCAACATACTGCAGTCTTTGAACAGCATCATGTGAAGTGAGCGTGATTATTTTATAAATGCTATGCACAGTTTTGTTATGCATTCTGAACGTTTCTAAACTGTAAATACAGAACAAAATTTGTTATTGCTTGCAATTTCACAGAAATAACACTTAATCTAACACGGATCTTGGAATTCTCATTATCTTATTTTAGTAATTTAAGGCGTTTGTTTAATGTTTCCTTTCTTTATTGTTATAGCTCGTTTAACAGTGAGAAGAGCCTATAGAAAAAGTATAACGAAATATTCGGCACTTTGAGATAAAAATCAGTGAATAAACTGTTAATCTCAGGAGTCAAGAATGGGTGGACATTGGGCAAACAACTCTGTTTCATTTAATGGCTAAGTTACTGTTGACCGAGCTCGATAGCTGCAGTCGCTTAAGAGCGGCCAGTATCCAGTATTCGGGAGATAGTGGGTTCGAACCCCACTGTCGGCAGCCCTGAAGATGGTTTTCCGTGGTTTCCCATTTTCACACCAAGCAAATGCTGGGGCTGTACCTTAATTAAGGCCACGGCCGCTTCCTTCCCATTCCTAGCCCTTTCCTCTCCCATCGTCACCATAAGACCTATTTGTGTCGGCGCGACGTAAAGCAACTTGCAAAAAAAAAAAAAGTTACAGTTGATGGAAGCCTTTACATTTTGCTAGTGGTTAAACGTCGCAAAACACACTGAGCAAGGATGGGAAAGGGCTAGGATGGGGAAGTAACTGCCATGATCTTTATTAAGTCACAGTCCCAGCATCTGCCTGGTGTGAAGATGGGGAAAGCACGGAAAATCGTCTTCAGAGCTGCCGACGGTAGGGTTGAAACCCACCATCTCCCGAATGCAAGCTCACAGCTACGCAACGCGAACCGAGCACCAAAATCGTTCAGCGGAAGCTTTTACCTCCCACTTCTTTAGCAGTCTTGAGAGCCTGCATGGAAACGATTTTGTTTTCAAGATAGCGACGGTAGATACCGAGGTGTTGTGGAAGCTACCATATATTTTCCTCAATGAGTTCTGAAATAAAGAACTAAGATAAAAGAAAAATGTCAACAAAGACAATCGAGGGTGGGATTCAAACCCACTCTCTCACAAGTCACCACACTGGCCCCTGCATCTTATACTGATTGGGAAAGCAAACGCTACAACTCACTCGAGAACACAAGTATTCTTCAGGCATGTGTCACTCTCTTCCTATGAATGATTCCTTTTTATACACGGTCGAAGATCTGACGGAGTCAATAGGAAGGGATTTACCGTTACAACCTTGCAGGATGAAGGAAGCTTTCTCCCGGTTCTAGATCCTCGTAGCAGCTATTTGGAGTGAGATGGATAAAATGTCATAGTGGCCTTCAGAGTTACTTTCTTCCTCTACCTGAGGCTCAATCTATGATCGAGTTCCTATGAATTTATTCTTGTATAACGATTATGTTCCCAACCAACAAACAAACACATTTCAAGACCGTCTACCTACATTCCACTTGTAAATGGCGTGAATAATTAGAACTGCGCTACTTAGCTCGGGTATTTCAGCTGCTATTCATTCGAAGGATAAGTTTCATCCCAGTTACGTAGTGACTTGGTATCGGCAACACTGATTTCGAGCCGCACAATGCCTCCAGCACCCAATATATTCGTAATTCCTTCATTGTGGTGCCCAGTCTCAAATCCGCAATTATGATATACTAACTTCGACTACCGAAGACGTGACTTACTCATAACTTGGCGACAGGTGTCTGAAAATACGGTGATGAACAAATTTTAAGTTCCCGTATTGGGACCCAACCGCTTGATAGCCTTCTTTTTCCGTATTCAGAATGTAGATCATGGGGTAATTATACAAGAGGAATATGAGGAACATTGCGGTGATTTAACGGGTGGGGGAGGAGGGAATGAGCAAATTTCTGGTTAACAACGTACTATTAGTTCTCGCCTAAAAGTGACGTTTTCTCCTCATCCTTTGCCTTCACGAAATAGATCTTCTGTAATGCGTACAACAAAATACATATTGCTATGGGAATTCTACGTGTTTATGATAAACTTTCTGTATAATGTTAGGTTCCAAAAACAAACTAAGCGTGCAGTTTTATGTGACTATGAACATTAGCCACGGAATCTCCAATTTTACGTGCAATCCCAACCACAGGGACTCGACACTTAATTTCAAATATACAACACACATTACCCGGAGTTCAATGTTGCATTCCGTACGGAAACATGACAGCGTAGTTTTTACTACTACTACTACTACTACTACTACTACTACTACTACTACTCACAGGTGCCCGAATTTTATCCCATGGGTGTTCATGTACGGCCGGTAAATCTACCGACACGAGACTTGCGTATCTGGACCGGAATCGAACCCATCAACGTGAGCTCAGATGGCAAGCGCACTACCATCCAGTGGGAATGACTACCATTTTAGATTGCGTTTGTTCTAGTTCTGCTGGACTCCAAATAAAATACCACGGCAAGTTTAAAGTGAATGTGGAAAGATGTAACTAATACCAAGATGGCCACCTTAGTTCAAATTTAAGAGCTTAACTTGGGGTTTCGACTCGTATCCTGGTACCTTGTACCAAGGTCGGACACGTTTTGTGAATCATTCTTACATCCCCGTGGGATGAGTTTATTCGTCCTTGTGCCTTGCGTTCACAGTATGTGAATTGCTTCATGTTTCACCTACGCTCCGTGATCCGAAACACTTCTGACTCATTGACAATCTGCTATATCAGGTTAAGTGACGTAAATCAAAAGGAAGAAGCCATCTGGACTACGAACACTTATGACTTCCGTCCAGCATGTTGTTCGTGCCCTCTGATTGGGTTCTGTGAACGAGATAACCTCTGGCAAGTTTAGTGTACATTTTCTCTTCCCACTCACATGTTGCCACATTCTTGTTGTAGACGTTACGGATAGCGCCGTTATCACCCGTCTATACACAGTATACTATGCGTGTGTGAAATTTGTCTGTTAACCTGTGTCACTGTGATGTCTACAATTGTACGTACCAGTAATTAATCACAACCAGGGCACACATAACCGAGAGGTTAAGTCCGCTCCACGGTAGATCTAGGGGCCAGAGGTTCAGAACCCGAATCCTACCGCTGACAAGGAATATTCTGATAGTGGTTTTCCCCTGTGATCTTTAATCACACGTCACATATTGTCAGTACTCCTCATACATGTAGGATCAGGAATTTCATGCAGTGATATGTTTGAACACAAATGAGTAGGCCTACACGACCAGTTTTCTGTGAGATTGACGTAGATATTTGCAAGAAAAAGAGTTCAATATCCTATTGTGTAAATTTCTATGGAATGAGGACGTAAATACGATGTTTAGCTAGTAGGAAGTCATTGTACTTGTAAATCGTAGTGGTAAGATTAAGTTTTGGGTTAATTGCTGCGATGGTGATAAAGAGTACATGTTCAACGCCTAGTAAATATAGTATTTGAATTAACATGAATACACTCACCAGAAGATGTATCTACAGAAGATGTATCTACAGGAGATCAATGAACTGTTGTACATACCTGCAAAGATAAAGCAAGTAATTAGTTAGAACTCTTCAAAACTTTTATTTTACATTGCGTCTTTATTCACTTAGTTATTGCTAGGATCCAGATTAGCATTTAAAAAGTACACAAAAGAAGTAAATATTCAGAATAGCATGCATCAAGATATGAAAGCACCATTAAACTACTATGAAACTAGGTTACAAATCTGGACTCGAAATAGTCATTCGATCAATGCACGAATCTGTTATAATAAACAATGGGAGAGCATGTCACTAGCATATGCTGTTGTACAGTATAGCATCATCATCAGCAGCAGCATCTCTACTAAAGATAAATCTTAGTAGCTGAGTGGTTAAGTCTGCTTCACAGTGGGGTTGATAGAATGAGATGATATATTATACTATATATTCGAGTACTATTAGCCCGGAGAGACGACGGAGTTCCGGTAAATAACCTGGCACGGGACCCCTCTTGAATTTAATACTGCTGTGCCCATGAATTTGTGTGCAACTGTATTTACCCCACGACAGGAGGAGAGTATCGCGATATTTGAAATACTGAACTAATTTAGCAATCTCCTGGAGTGAGTGAAGAAGATCGTGGCGATAGGCTATACTGAAGAGAGTTGCCGAAATTCTTCGAGTCCTGGATTTAGCAACCCAGTTCTAACTTCTTAGTCTTACCGTGGAGCACGTACGGCGGGCTCGATTACGATGAACTTCCGTTACCCTTCTACCTACCTGTACATCTTTCTGCGTCAAAATGTCACAGATTTGCAGAACTTAGGATATGCACTCTGAAAGTACAAGTCCTCTACATACGCAAAACATACATATTTTACTTATTAATAATCTTATTGTTATTCTCCTATTCACTCATCCTGGTGGAGTCTTAGCCGGCCCCACGGTGTAGTGGTAGCATGCCTGCCTCTTACCCGGAGGTACCGGGTTCGATTACCGACCAGGCCAGGGATGTTTACATGTATCTGTGGGCTGGTTAGAGGTCCACTCAGCCTACGTTATTACAATTGAGGAGCTATCTGACGGTAGGATGGCGGCCCCGGTCTAGAAAGCCAAGAATAACGGCCGAGATGATTCGCCGTGCTGACCACGTAATACCTCGTAATCTGCAGGCCTTCTGGATGAGCAGCGGTCGCTTGGTAGGTCATGACCCTTCGGGGCTGTTGCGCCATGGTGTTTGGTTGAGTCTTGGAACGATGTGTAACTGATCTTTATCTAGTTTTACACTCTGATGCCCTTCATGACGCCAACCCTTACGTATTTCTGAGATTGTTGACATTGTACTGTGTTGTTTGTAAATGAAGATGTGTGTACTATAACAAACACAAGCACCATATCCCCAAACCAGAGTAATTAACCAGATGTAGCTGAAAGCCCCGAACCAGCCGAGAATCGAACCCAGAACCCTCCGAACTGAAGACTGCTGCAGGTTAATTATGGGGAGGAGGGGGGCGCGGGAAGGGGGGGTGCAGGCAAAACAGAGAAATACTCTTAATGCAATTGTTGGTAAAATCGATTTTTTTTTTTTTTTTTTTTTTTTTTGCTTTACGTCGCACAGACACATAGGTCTTTTGGCAACGATGGGGCAGGGAAGGGCTAGGAGTGGGAAGGAAGCGGCCGTGGCCTTAATTAGGGTACAGCCCCAGCATTTGCCTGGTGTGAAAATGGGAAACCACGGAAAACCATTTTCAGGGCTGCTGACAGTGGGGTTCGAACCTACTATCTCCCGAATACTGGATACTGGCCGCACTTAAGCGACTGCAGCTATCGAGCTCGGTAAATTGAATATTAAGGAAGCCTCAATATAGTTTGAATGATTAGCTAAGAAGCGTACTATGGATGAATATCTACTCCACGCTGAGTTTCGTCCATTTCAAATCTATATTGATCAGCTCCTAATACTGAAAGGACAAGGTTCCCAGTGAAGTGGAACGTGGAAAGCCTGGAATTCATAGACGCAAAATTACCTTATTCCGCCTCTGTGTAGTGGTTAGCGTGATTAGCTGCCAGCCCCGGAGGCCGGGTTCGACTCCCGGTTCCGCCACGAAATTTGAAAAAAAAATGTGGTACGAGGTTGGAACAGGGTTTACTCAGCTTCGGGAGATCAACTGAGTAGAGGGGGGAGTTCGATTCCCACCTCAGGCATCCTCGAAGTGGTTTTCCGTGATTTCCCACTTCTCCTCCAGGCAAATGCCGGGATAGTACCTAACTTAAGGCTACGGACACTTCCTTCCCTCTTCGTAGTATAACTCTTCCAATCTTCCCGTCCCCCACGAGGCCCCTGTTCATAATAGTAGGTGAGGCCGCCTGGGCGAGGTACTGGTCCTCCTCCCCAGCTTCATCCCCCTGACCCAAAGTCTCCTGCTCCAGGACAATGCCCTTCGGGCGGGAGAGGTAGGATCCCTCGCTGAGTCCGATGGAAAAAACCAACCCCTCAAATTCCGAGGGAAATATCCCTAACATGACGATAGCTTCGATTCTTTCCGTGAAATGCTAAGCAGCACGTAACGAGCCATCTTGTTGGAATAAAGAGGTGCTCTTTAACTTTCCTTTCTAGAGAGAGATTCCTCCGATCAGATTGATTAGACACACAGATGTTACGTGAATACTTTATTATAAGAACTTCGAGTCTGACAGCCAGAATACATTTATTGTTGCCCTACATAACAATAACTCATTAGTGAGAATTTGAATATATGACTAATTTCAATTCAGTTGATCTGTGAGTGAAAGTCATTGGTAAAGAGAAAGGGACCACTCTGGTCTATAAGCCAATGATGGATATGGTTGGTGATGCTCCACACTTTCTTGACGTTCGAACCAGATGTGCTCAGCTTTGTTGCAAGTTCGGATGCAACTCATTTGAACGTCCAGTTTGTTCACTCTAAATCAGCGAAATGATTACAAAAATTTCAAAAATTATTTTGAGCCACACCTATTTGGTGTTACGAGTTACAAATACTTAAGTTCGTATTAGCTCGAGCACTCTCCTCAATAACGACAGTGAGTTTTGCTTATTCTAATTCGCATTCGATTAGTTTCTGATGTTGAAAATGATTACAGGAAGGAAAGATGACCGTTGTTATTGACTGTTGTGTTTACGTTCCTTTGCGGCCAATTGGAAATTCCATTCGGAAACATAATTGAAAATGTCTGGAAATTCTAATTAAAGAAAAATGATTAAGATTAATAAAAAATTGATGAAAAAGGAAAAAGTTTGAAAGTGGATAATCCTTTTTAAGTAGCAAATGTATGTGGCGGAGTATGCTAGGTTGACGCCCGATTTGAATCGTGACCTTTATAAGACTATAATTCACCTAACACGCCTTTTGACGATGATGATGATTATGCTCGTTGTTTAAAGGGGCCTAACATCATGGTCATCGGCCCCTAAAGTTAAAATGAGACGAAATGTAATGACAATTTAAAATTCCGAAATCACCCACTGACCAGAATTCAAAACGTGAGGACGAAGAATGAATGGATGAATATGAATTTAAGACAATCAGTGGATCCGACTCGCAATGCCCTACATCCCCAGAAACTATTGTAAAACAATAGTATTACTGACCAAGGGACTGCTTCTAAAGCACAATACTGAATCGATGATGCTTTTTGTCTAAAGGGGTCCAAAATCCAGGTCATCGGCCCCTCATAATTGTACTTATCGCTAGTAAAGTAGAACCATGGTATTTCTCATGTAGCGGTATTAATCAAAAGTAGCGTAAACTCGCGGTATTCCACACATTACTCACAGGTAATGTAATACGCACATGTAACGCAGACCTATGGTGTTTCTCACATTGGGCGCCACTTGAAAGCAACGCAAACCTATGGTGTTCTTCACATAAAAAAAGCAAAGCAAAGTCATCTCCGTACAGGCCATGAAGGCCCTAGGAGGGTTGGAAGGTAAAGGCTTCCCACTATCCGTAACCTCGGCACTTGATGGGGTAGAGTGGTTAGCTCTACGCCCGGCCGCCTTTGCCCCCAGGAATTAACCTGGTACTCATTTTTGGTGTAGACTGGTGAACCTCGGAGCCATGTGCAACTCCAGAAGTGTGTTCTTCACATAGGTATACTAATCATGAGGGACTCGTACTATCCCGTGGTGTTCCTCACATAGTGGGTACTAATCACAGGCAACGACCAGACCCGTGGTGTTTCTCACATAATCATACTAATTACAGGCAACGTAAGCCCGTGGTGTTCCGCATGTAGTGGTACTAATCAGGGGTACTGTAAAAACCATCCTGATTCACACTCTGTTGTTACTAATCACAAACCTATTGTGTACCTAACATAGTAGTACTACTCGCAAGTAAAGGCGACCCATGGTGTTCCCCGCGTGATGGTACTAATTACAAGTAGTTTCATGGTTCTAGTGATCATCCCTTGGTCGCCCCTTTTAGTGGCGTCTTACGACACTCAGGGGATACCGTGGGAGTTTTCTTCGTCGTCATCCCCCACCCTCAGGGGGTTGTGTGTTTGGTCCGCGAAAGCTATTTTAATTCGCTCAAGCCCGCCGACAAGCCGGTTAGGACCCCCCTATCCGCCACCTGGGATGCGCCATGTGGGAGTAACCTCTCCCCCTGATACGCCAGCGTAGTAAGTTAACACGCCTTTTATTCGAATTTTAACATTATGAAAATAATAGTTCTGGCGATATTCATAGGATTGTGTACACACTTTAACCTCGCTGCCGACCTCAACGATATAGTCGGTTAGTCATCGTTTTTCGGTTCGATCAGGCAGAGGTCGGTAGCATTTCAGGGAGATGAAATGTGACAACTGGGTGTTTTCAACAAGTAAAAGAACTCCTGCAGGACAAAATTACGATAATCGTGGATGTCTAACATCTCTAGCACCTGAATATTTAGTATAATAATGTTACTGGTTTTACGTCGCACTTAATACTTTCAGTAGAGCCTCCGTGGCGCCGGCCTCACACCGCTGGATTTCATAGTTCAAATCCCGGTCACTCCATGTGAGATTGGTGGCGGACAAAGCAAAAGCGAGACAGGTTTTTCTCCAGGTACTCCGGTTTTCGCTGCCACCTTTCATTCCAGCAACACTCTCCAATATCATTTCAATTCATCTGTCAGTCATTAATCATTGACCGAGAGGAGTGCGACAGGCTTCGGAAGCCGGCACAGTTCCTATCCTCGCCGCTAGATCGGGCTTCATACATTCCATTCCTGACCCGGTTGAATGACTGGAAGCAGGCTGTAGATTTTCATTTCAACTACTTTCACAGTTTTCCGAGACGCCGAGGTGTCCTGTTTTGACGACAGGTGTTCCTTTATGTGCTGGTAAATCTATCACTGCGTGTTTGAGCTCATGTTAGTACCACGGTACTGAGCGAAGATCGTACCGCCCAACATGGACTCAACAGACTAGCGCTTTACCGACTGAGCCACTCATCTCGGTTGATTTTGAAAACACACCCGAGGAGAATGTTAAGTCTAGAAATGGGGTGGGGAATTCACACAGATTACCGATTCGAATCTCAAATTTCTGAATGCTGTACCATATCACTTCCATGGTTAAACTTGAGTTGCTCAGCTTCGAAGGTAGGTTCCAACCCATTACTAATACTACTCCAGGCTGCCCTTCCGTACAGCTCTTATAAAGACCACACAGGCGAGCTCTAGTTCTTCTAGATTCAAGACTTTCCCAATTAATGGTATTCCTCCTATTCCCGGTTACGAAACTCATCGGTCTCCTTTGAACTTTTTCTGGGGAATTTATTAAACCTACCCTGTATGAATCCCAGCACTCAGGTCCATATTCAAGAATCGGACTTGCCAAACATTTATAAGCTTTACTTTTGGCACCAGGATTAGCTTCCTTGAGATTCCGCATAATCAAATGTAACGGATCTCCAGGACTTCGTAACTACATTTTCCACTTGCTCTGGCCAATTGAAGTCTTTTCTAATAGTAACACCTACGTACTTAATCAATTCAACAACACTTTCCCCTCCAAATTTGTAATCTCTCTTTATAATAATAACTATCAACTAATCGTCTGGTTAACCTGGATTCGATCCTGGCTTTGCCACGAGTTTAACAATGAACTGAATGATTGGAAAGGACTATGAACACGGGGCTCTTGGTTAATATATTCCAAGCTTCTTATGTGTAACAACGATACTAGTATGATACATACGTCTATAGAGAATATTTCAAACGAAAACCTGTTCAACCCTAGAACAATGGCTGCTTCGTTCAGAATCGCGGTCTTTGTGTAACAATACTGAAATAACCGTCCTTTCGTTGTTTCTGTCGTCATGTGTGAAAGAAATATTGGTTATCTCTCAATTGTCACTAACTGATGGTGATTTGGAGAGCCAAATGTAAGGGTGCTTGAGTATATGAATGTTGATTACTCTGTGCTTGATTTCTACTTGTAAGATGAAAAAGGAAGTGTGAGTGTGTGTAGCCTGCAAGTCGAGGCGTGGCATCGCTCTAGTGACAATAGCCAGGTTGTCAACATGTCTGTCGTACCGCCTACGGCTGTTGCATGCACAAGACAATCCCACGCCAAGTATTATCAGAACAATCAGTGCATTGTTGCGTCTATGCTGAAAGCTAACGGGATAAATATGGCTGGCAGTCCCTCCACCCAGCGGAGTTCCTAAGAGACTGATGTTCGTCTCGTAGAGGCAAGCAGCCCACTCGCTTCAGGATGGATATTGGCACAGGGATGAATTGAAACCACACCTAACACTTATAATGCAAATGACAGACTCTTTCGAAAATTTGCACTCGAATTGATAC
This sequence comes from Anabrus simplex, assembly GCF_040414725.1. NCBI lineage: Eukaryota > Metazoa > Arthropoda > Insecta > Orthoptera > Tettigoniidae > Anabrus > Anabrus simplex. The sequence continues at coordinate 264,026,258 of NC_090266.1, read as the reverse complement.
TTAGTATATAGCTGCGAAAATGCTCCAAAGGAAAGTGCGAATGATCACGTCGCTGCAATTTTTTGTAGGTTAAAACGTTGCTTCATTAGAGCAATGATATTCGCCTTTAACTTAATTCTTCATACAAATTAAAATTCTAATTCTTCTAAAGGGCGTGTCAGAACGAATCCCTGGAATGCTCTCACTACGCCTCCGACCCGTACAACCAACCTGCTTTAAGCATTTGAAGAGGTCGACTTTGTCATCACCGGTTAGAATACTGCACACAATTTTCAAGAACTCATTCTTCTGATTATGAACCGTTTCGTTCATCGTATATGGTAGATGAAGTTAAAAAGTTAAATAGGATCTATTACACGGAACAAAAATCGATTCTTGGCACCATCCATTTCAGCATGTTCATAAGAATACCAATGGACAAACAAATGTGAAGAATTGTTTTCAAACGAAGTAATTATGTATAAGAAGCACATTTTATAACTTCAAACAACGAAACAAAGGAGAGTTCCAAAAGGGGAGACGCCGAGCGCCGGAATTTTGTTCCGCAGGAGTTCTTTTACGTGCCGGTGAATCTAACAACAAGAGTCTGATGTATATGAGAACCTTCAAATACCACCGGACTGAGCCAGGATCGAACCTGCCAAAAGGAGGAATATCTGTGTTAATAAAGGATAGAATATGAAACCAAGTCGAGCATCTGGATTCAGGCTTGGATGATCTGATTTGGTTGAAGATAACGAAAAGAAGTGAGGGTGAGAGAGAATTTTTCATAGGTTTCTGCTACAACCATCCAACGGGCTCTCCTTTTGAGAGAGAACAATTTATACCTTATTGGAGTAGCAAACCAGATTAAATTAAAAAATGAAGAAACGGTAATAATTATATTGGGAGATTTTAATGCAAGGGTGGGTGAAAAATATTCAGCATACGATAGAGAAATATAAATAGAAGGAAGGAGAAGAAAATATAAAGAATGCATAAAGAATGGAGAGAAATTATTTAAAATGGTAGGTGGGTGGGGGGTTGAAACAGGGAATTTAACGTATACAGTCGATTCAGGAGGGAGCACTATAGATTTATCTATTGCATCTAGAGAAGCAATGAATGATATTAAGGATACAAAGGTAAAGAACTGGATAGATGCTAATAATAATATTATTGGTTTTTACATTCCACTGACTACTTTGGACGGTTTTCCGAGACGCCGAGCGCCGGAATTTTGTTCCGCAGGAGTTCTTTTACGTGCCAGTGAATCTAACAACAAGAGTCTGACGTATATTACAACCTTCAAATACCATCGGACTGAGCCAGGATCGAACCTCCCAAGTTGGGGTCAGAAGGCCAGTGCCTCAGCCGTCTGAGTCACTCAGCTCGGCGACAGTTTCTCATCATTTCTTAGTTGTTATTCGATTGGTAAAAAGTGAAGGAAAATCAAAAGAAATGAAAGATTAATATTGTACAGAAACAACAGGTACAGATGGAGCGAGGAACAGAGATGAATTTAGGTATTATTATAGAGGGGAAACGTTCGAAATTCTGATCGTAGGTACTGAAAATATAATACAGAATAATAACGCAGATGGAGCCATAAGAATGATTGAAAGATCGATAGTAATATCTGGTAGAAAAAGGGAAACAAACAAACAACCTGTGGTATAATGATGAGTGTAAGAAAAAAGAAAACTGAAGTGATAAAAGGCGCTAAACGCGTAAAGAAATGAGGGATCTCAGGAGCTAGGGATAGACTTCTGTATAATAAAAAAAATACAAATATTTAATAAGTGAAAATAGAATGACTTGGTAGGCCAAAAAGGTACAATTATTAAATAGTGTATTGTATAGAAAACTAAACTAAGTAACTATAGAACAAAATAAACATTCTGTAATTTGTAAGGAAAACAAAAGTTGCAACCCAGCAAATATAAGCGAGTAGGAATGGATAATTTACTTTGAGGGGCTGATAGTGGGTAATGATTAGTGGAAAATGAATAAAACAGACTGGTATACTTAGTTAGACATACGGAGAACTCTATATCCATACTAGACGATCCAGTAACTGCCGATGAAGTATTATACATTGGAAAAAGTAAAAGGGGGTAAATCAAGCGCTATTAGTGGAATTACTTATGAATTCTAGAAAGAGCTAAGTAATAATATACTGATGTTGGGAATATTAACTAAAATATTTAACAACATTTTTTATGGTAAGGAAATCCCCAGATTTTGGCAAGAAGGAATAATTTGCCCTATGTACAAAAAGAAGGGAGATAGATCGAATGCAAATAACTGTAGGGGCATTCCTTTATTGGATACACTTAGTAAGATATATACCGGGATATTAGCAAAAAGAACTGTAAAATGGGCAGAGGATTACTCTATACTCTCCGTATAGTAGCCGGGATTCAGGAAAGGAATGAGAATCATAGACAACATATTTATAATTAAAACGATAATCAATAAATACATAAATAAACAAATAAAAAGAAAAGGTGGTAGATTATGTATTACAGCAGTAGACCTACAAAAAGCTTTTGACTCGGATCAGCAAATGGGCTGTCGCTGCGAAATTAGCTGGAAGAGGGTTGTCAAATAAAATTATTAAGGCTATAGAAGATCTGTATGCGGAATTGATATGCACGATTAAAGTAAAGGAAAACGTAACGGTAAGAGACACACATTCAAATATTCGACTTAAACAGCGACGTAAATAATCACCAATATTATTCATACTCTTTATTAACGAAGTTTTGGAAAGTGAAGGGAAGGTGGATAGGTCAAGCCCATGTCTGAATAATATAGAAATTCCTGGGCTGGTTTCTGCTGTCTTTGAAATCAGTCCGTATGCAGAACAGGATCAAGAAAACTGCAGAATATTGCAGAAAATGGGGCAGAAATATGGGGTATTGAAGTAGACAGAAGAGAAATAGACGCGATGTCATATTCTGAAAACTAATAATTGGTCTGCCAGAATATATAGCTAAAGTGGAGTTAGAATACTATGTGAAGATAAAAGTGTACAAGCAGATTTAGGTAGAATGGTAATAAAATACTGGTTGAGATTAAGGAGAAACGGGAGGGAAGAAATACTGAATTAATCAGATTAAATATTTAAATGATGATTACTGGCTAATGCAAGTTAAAAGAATGCTTGACAACAGGAACAGGAGAATGCTAGGACAAAAAGATTCAGAGAAATTATAAGAAATTGTGCAAGAAGCCAACAGTTGGATCTGAACATACCTTTTCTCGAATGCAAGCTGACAGCTACGGAATTCGAACCGCGTAGTCAACTCGCTTGATTCTCATGTTCTAGGAATCGTGCAATCCTCAAAACCCTGTTGACAGTTTGTATTTCGAAGTTATTGTAACAATAATATTAACCTATGAGAGGAAATGTAATATGCTTACTGTAATAAGTATTGACATCACTGCAATTGACGAGAAACAGAACCAGTCCCACGAAGTTCGGAAGAATTTGCGAAATGACAGGCAGAGAAGAAATGGAAGATGGAAATGTTCATAATCGGTACTTATATTAAGTTTCAATGAAATAAGGTACATTATTTCTATGTGAACTGAGCGCAAGGTCATTATGTAATAAAATTAGGCATGACTTCACGCTTTTTTCCTCTTGAAAAGTACTATTAGAGTATTAGCAATTAGATAAGTCATTCTACCATCTCTTGGCACAGGCCAGAGCAAAGTGTAGCTTCCACTGAAGTCCCAGTCTCATCCATGGCTGTGACAATATGGAAGCTGCTGGGGTATGGGTGGTGCTGATTAATGACTTTCAGAGCACAACCAGTGTGTCTGAATGTCATGAAAGATGTCGCTCATAGGGTTAGTTGTGCTACAATAGCACTGTCTGGCCCAGTGAGGAAAGCAATGGCAAACTACCTCACTCCTCATCTTGCCTAGTACGCCTCATCTTGGTACTGCCTTTGGTTTTTGTGGTTTCCCTATAACTGCATAGCCTTTGGTGATGCTATTTGAGGATCCAACCAGCCTCTGGGCTGATGACCTAACAGACAGACAAAGTCATTCTAAATAAAGTGCTCCGTTCACAGGCCTGAATTCCGGCGCTGACAAGATCCATAGTGGGATTTTCCGCATTCAATGTACACAAATCCTGTGGTAGTATATTACTTTAAGCCGAGGAACTGAGATATTTGTGCAGGGATGTATCATTTCTAAAGCGGTCATACACACTTCATGTATGATCTTTGAAATGCAAAGTTACGTCCTGTACATCGGATTCCACAAAGAATGGAGGATCCCATACAATACGTTGAAACTTTAGGGTATGCATCTGTACAGTGTCTAGTTGAAACCAGCTTAGTTATTTAGAAATCGATAGGAAGAGCCTCCATGGCTCAGACGGCAGCGCGTCGGCCTCTCACCGCTGGATACCGTGGTTCAAATCCCGGTCATTCTATGTGGGATTTGTGCTGGACAAAGTGGAGGCGGGACAGGTTTTTCTCCGGATACTCCGGTTTTCCCTGTCATCTTTCATTCCAGCAGCACTCTCCATTATCATTTCGTAGCATTTATCAGTCATTTCTGAATCACTTCGGTAGTGGCGACCCCATTGCAATAATAGCCTATATGTATGGTTCATTAATTTCATCCCTGACCCCCTCAAAGACTGGAAAACAGGTTGTAGGTTTTCATTTTCAGGAAGAGGTAAGAAATTCACCAAACGAGCGGGTGATGTTAATACCATTCTGTATTTGTTTTTCAATGCAGAGAAGGGTGGTTAAAAATACCAACAGGTGAATCACAACCACAAGAAAGGATCCCACGCCTTGTAACGAAATGGAAACTTAACATAACTAAAATACTGCAAGCACAATGCCATTCCGGGAAGTCAAAGGTGTGCCGCGATATGCAAATACTAGAGAACATCTACTGTACCAGAGGAGAGAAAGTAAAATTCTAAGAAAACCTTGACTCGAACTGAACTCTGATCTTAATTTCTGAGCGCCTTGGTAATGGTGTTGTACAGCGCATAATGCTCTGCGGAAAGTCCGATAGCTTACACATTGAGTTACATTCATGGACAGCATTGTTCAGAAGAGTCCTCAGAAATATACACAGTATGTTGGTATGTAAAAGCAGACTTCAAACCTTCGAAATCTAAATTTTTTACTTATCTCTGTGAAACTGTATAGATGTGCAGATTAGAAAGCTCCTCGTTTTACAGCCCATGAAATTCTGGAGTTTCGATAATTGGTAGTATGGCACTGAAGGAGTACAGCAACAGCTTCTTCGGAAGCAAGGAATTCTGTTCATTCTGTTCATTTGAGTCGTTTAGTTTTGGAACCAGATGCATCAATTCTTTCGGATGTGAAATTTATGACAGTCTACACTTCATAGTACGGTTCTAAACATTTTCTAAAATTGTAATTCTGAATTCCATGATATTAAAAATGTTTATATTTTACCATGTTTATGCCTAATATTGAAATATTTCCTTTTTTGTAATGTACCTGGTTTTGAAACTAAACGACTCATTTATTGCTTTTATTTTGCAAATTTTGTTCAATTTAGATTAAGTAATAATAATGAAACTGATTATCGCATTTCCTGCCTGTTTGACAATTCCATCACCATGAGAGAAAGGCAGGGATATCGACAAAACTTCATATCGTGACTTTCAACATTTATGGCTAATGATATTAAAATTTTGAAATATAAATTCACGTTGGCTAGGATTCCAAGTAAAACTGAAATTTCCTAGCTATGATCACAATATCAACAGTCAAGTAAAAATACAAGATCTTTGTCTTTTTTGAATAATACTAATTTAGAAATGTGATGAATTGGTATTTTTCATTCCATGAAGATGAGAACATTCATTTTAAGTTTTCATGTTAGTATCATTTTCGTACGGCGAAGTTTAATAGAAATAGATTTCAGGGCATGTGCATAATCATTTTTAGGGTGTGCAATCTTGTACGGGGAATCAATGTCCATCGGCTATTCTGTATAGGCGTATGCAAAGAGCAGTACCGGGCGAATTTCGGCAACAACGAAAAATGTCGTCCACCCCCATTTTTTCACGATTTTGAAACTATATAGTTTCTATAAGCTAACACAAGCTTTGGATACTTGGGACAAGATTACCAAAATATTGCCACACGTTATTTCTTTCAGCTTCATACACATTTCCGTATATGCTGTAATGCATTTCTGAGCTCAATTTTCATTAATCGCTCGACCTCTCCTCTTCTACACTTCTCAGTTTGAAATCATAACAATTGAATCCAACCATCATCCTCTGGATATCGCTCCGCATCTATTATCCTCAAAGTCACAGCTCAAGTGTCTGCTGGGCCATCTATATTCCTCCATTCGCCTCACATGACCCTTACACCGAAGTCGGTTCATACGTACGGCTTCATTAAGGGTCTTGGTGTGTCAAAAGGACTGCCCACCCAGATGACCTGTATGTAGGAGGAGTGCCACGTGATCAGCATGGCATTTCAGCCATATTGCTTGGTTCTCGCGACCTGGTCCGATGCCTCTCGTAACAGTTAGCTCCTCAGTCTCATAAGAAGGTTTCCTTGGACTGGCCAGAAATCGAACTCGGGGCATCCAGGCAGGCAAGCTACCCATACACCACGGGGCTGTTAGTGCTGTGAGTTTCATGTCCTCTCAAATACTACCTGTTCTAAAATATAACAGACCCCTCCCTCTCACTCTAGTTTCAATATTTCTGATTCACGATCATGAAATCTGTCAAGTAGAACTTATCTTCTTCTGATTAGTCCCCTGCGCTCAGTTTTTCAAAATTCAGATATGGAAGTAAGAGAGTAACTATTCTATCCTCACCTGAGTAGATTATGATTTTCAGAGTGTTGTTAGCACCACAAATCATAGCAATGAAGGAATGGGAGTTAGTTCACATTTTACCTTCCACAGATCAGGAAATGTCTGATTCCCATGTTATACATACCACTTTCAAAAACACAAAGATTTGTATTGGAGTACTTTTATTCAATAGTTTTTAATGAATTTTCCTCAAAACTCGTAACGACTAGAGACTGCATGTGTAAGTAAAATTGTAATCAATTAAATAATCGCCGGGTATCTTACGCCGCCAAGAGAGTACGAAATTCAGCATCGCAGCATCATCGGCCCATAACTAGATGACACATTAATAACTGTCTTAGAATATGGCCCCTTTTTTCCCGCGCTGAGAAGTGGAATTTGGAGCTACCGCATTCTACCTGGAAAACAACTGTTCTTACAAGCATTAACTGTCTGTAGTAGTTCTTGTGGAAATAGTTGTCAACCACGATTTCATCATATTATACACACATATTTTTCCGAATCAATTTTGTAGTAATATGTTCTCTTTACAAAATATATTTCCGAATGATATCCCAGCCAATCTAATAATTCCTCAAACATTTGAATTTATTTATCTAATTGTATATTCCTAAACACATTGTTCTTCATTATCATTTACAATATAGATCCCGAGTGCGAACATACCTCCTTGATGCTTATTTTCATGGAACTAGAAGACCATGTTCTTAGTCTGATTTCCGCACTAGTACATATTACGCGAAAAAACACTACTGTACTTACAATAGATTAATATTAACTAAACTGAATCTATCTGAGCAGACGTTCACTATCTTGAACTAACTGTTGACGAACAATTCGTTTGTAGTATACTGGAGGTTGCCAATTGCTCTGACTATGCCGATTAATAACCATGCGATAATACGGTGCAAATTATTACTCACCGGGTGAGCTGGCCGAGCCGGTTAGGGGCGCGCAGCTGTGAGCTTGCATCCGGGAGATAGTGGGTTCGAATCCCACTGTCGGCAGCCCTGAACATGGTTTTCCGTGGTTTCCCATTTTCACACCAGGCAAATGCTGGGGCTGTACCTTAATTAAGACCACAGCCGCTTCCTTCCAACTCCTAGCCCTTTCCTATCCCATCGTTGCAATAAGACCAATCTGTGTCGGAGCGACGTAAAGCCACTAGCAAAAAAAATTACTACTCATCACATATGTACATGATTATACGTATAACAATACACATCGTTGTAACTTAATTATGAAGCGAATATTAACATCTGTACTTTGCCCGGACACCCAGCATAAAGCAAAGCTAAGCTAAAGCTAAAGCTAAGCTAAATTCAGCGAACTTTAGTGGGATGTAAAGCAAATAACAAAATTCAGCAAATTCACTCGAGTCAATTCGGCAGTAGAAATGTGCAAGGCAGTCAACAATTATGAGTCGCAACCATCATTGGTCTATATAACAGGCCAATGCATCCAACCCACAGGAAAAATAAAGCAAAAATGTCCCTGAAAGTGCCTTCAATACTTCCATGGATGCCATCGTGAGAGCCAGAAGCTACAGCATTAAATAATCAGGTTCAATAATATTCAATTAGCCGGGAAGTAATCCTCTAAGGGCGTCTTCATCGAGTTTTTCTTTCCTCATTTCCCGTCGCCAGTGGGCACTACGCGGTACTTTCACGTCACACTTGAGGGTCATGCAAATAAGCCAATGAGGATATTTCTTGTTCAACTTCTAGCGGACCTTAGTGCAATGCTGAGGTATTCATTAAACACAAACTGACAGCTTGAATGGCATTTATGATTTATTCCGGAACATTAAGGAGAAAGGGGCATTATATTCGTAACTCGCTACCATACCTCTGAAACGCCTTCCATATAAAGAGACCGTAGAGAATGCATTACATTATAAAAGTGCAAAGAAAACAGTATCATATCCATGTGCAAAATCCGTTAAGGTATATGATTTAAACCCAGCGGCTGGCACTGTCATCTCTCGCTGTTTTGTTTGGTTGCCCCAATTTAGCAGACCAATTGTTAGTAATTCAACTCTGAAAACAGTATAATTTCATCACAGAAGAAGTTTGAGGTAGGAGAATAGGTTCGCTTTCTGATAGAATAACTAAACTGACTCTCTATATCGTCGTTACGCCTTGAAACACCACTGTCTGTTAGGTCATCAGCCCAGAGGCTGGTTGGATCCTCAAATAGCAACGCCAAAGGTTATGCGGTTAAAAGGAAACCGCAAAAACAAATGGCAGCACCATAATGAGGCGTACTAGGCAAGACGAGGAGTGAGGTAGTTTGCCATTGCTTTCCTCGCTGGGTCAGAAAGTGCTATTGCAGCACGACTGACCCTATGAGCAACACCTTTCATAACACACAGATGCACTAGTCGTGCTCTGAATGTCATTACTCAGCACCACCCATACCCCAGCAGCTTCCATATTGTCACAGCCATGGATGAGACTGGGACTTCGGTGGAAGCTACACTTTACTCTGGCCTGTGCCAAGAGATGGATACAAAAGCACTGTATCCATCATGAAATGGCAGCAGGCAGGAAAAATGTACCCTTTGGTCCATATTGAGGGATACCTACCTTTCTTACCTATCCGCAAAGTTCATGAGATCTGTCTCTTGGGTCGTATCGGGTTCTTCGTCACTTGCTGAGGTAAAGGTAGGGTTCAGTAATTCTGATCTATCTACTGGAATGAAAGGTCTGATTAAAAGATTCCTATTTATTCAGGAAATTCTGAAGCAATCTGATATGTCAACGGTATCATAGAAGTCAATTGTGTCCACTGGACACCACAATCATTTTTACATAAAGGTCAGAACACTGGTGTGAGACTTTAACGTAACTGCCTGATGGGCATTCTTACTAGAAACCATTGTCTCAATTGTTAATTATTTAAGAAAGGAAAGTCTGGAAATCCTTTAATTCGGCTTCCATGTGAGACCACATGTACCATCATAGTGATTCGTTATGGTCCAGCCCTCGTAACACGAACTCTGGACTCTGGGTATAATTAAGGCAGTCCAATTGGTATGTGCCACACAGTGGTTCTACGGCATGGACCCTTAATTGAATCGATGTGACCTGCGTCTATGTCATAGACCGACATCTAAACTTCTAAGTTACTTTAAAGTCATTGTGGATGATGACCGCAAGGAAAATGATGCTACAGTGGCATATGGCCCTAATCTAAGTCACTGAGGTTGATGACCCCCTGACCATCCAAGTTTCTAGGCTGAAGGCTAAACACAATAAAGTTACATCGGTTGATGACCAAAGTTTCCACTTTACTATCCCCAGCACATTCACTGCTCAATCAATCAAAGTTCAATAATTACAACAATAGCAATGCTCACAAACTGTGTGGCAGTAAAATCCATTTTCTTTGGATATGTCCCCTTAATCGTTACTTTACATTTAAATATTCCCCAGAAAACAAACTAAAATTTCCAGAATGTGTCTCCAAGTTATTCGCTTGATTAAAGTTATTTCAAATGCGGTTTCACTGAATTTAATAATTAAATAAATTTAAATGATTTAACGAAATGTTAAAGAACAGTAAATTTTATCTCCGCGGACTCTGGTTTCTTTACAAATTCCTACGCAGCTGTGATGTAAATTCAATCTTGTGATATTTATCTGGCTGGAAAAGAATTGTTACATAAGTCATGTCCAGTTATATATCTTGTCTCATGATCTCACACTTTAAAATCTAATCTAGTCCTAACCGTTATTAACACTTGGATATCCTAATAATCTACGTACAAACCAAACAACTCGCCATATAATTACGATGTCATATCTCGTCATACCATTTATGAATTTTGCACACCCCTCACAGACAAACCAATCATCACAACCACCACTCTATATTTTGGACAACCCTGAATTTGGTTACTCTGTTCCTTATACTCAAAGTTTGTGATTTCAAATGTTCATTACGTCCCCAATTAAACAAATTTTGCAGTATTTCACAATACTCAGATTATTACCGGCTATGAATTTCAACTAAATCCAGCATTTTAACGTTCTCCCTGGCCGAGAAATACAATTTCAATTCCACGCGTGACCCGTTATATCCCCGCTGTTTTCCCCCTAACAGCTGAGGCCTCTCACCCCCAAGTTCGCTTGGCAGTAACATGAAACACCTGGTTTGTTCCAGTTGACTGGCTTCTCAAAATGCTCACCTTTTAAACTCTGCCGACATAATTAAACAAATACGATATTCTAACCAACAAAATGCACAGATTATGCTTCAAGATGCCCACACTAATTATACGCGTCGCCAATTAATACCGCTATGGATTTCTATGTATTTATTTCCATTCCCAACATTATAAAATATACCTCGGGCTATCGTGTCCCGGCTTCAATGACAAGTCCAACCTGATTCACAAATCTCATATCAACAAAACTAACCTCTGTTTCCCAGCTCCACAACTATCATCGACAAAGAACTGGAATAAAATCCTTACTAGAAATATCGACGCCTAATATCGCACAATGCATTAATCATGAATAACTTCGCATAAATGATATCGTATTTAATAACTTGATTTTTACGAAAAAATGACTGAAACATTCTACTAGATCTTTTTATTGTCAGTCAGACACAGTTTAAAATGGGCCTAGAAAAACGTTTCTCTCCGTGACCAAATTCATCACCCTAGATTCTCACCCGAGAGCGCTTCCACTCGATTGAAAATGAGTAACCATGGATTCCTACATTATTAACGTCAAATTGCAGACAGAAAAATTTACGTCGAATGAACATCTTAATTTGACATCACAAAATATAGGCAGTACACTCACACGGATGACGATCTACATTGGACGTGATATCACTTCGAAACCCTATTCAATAACTTTTACAACATTATACGGCACTCGCAAGACTTCAAAAATTTATCCAAGCGAAAAATAAAACAAATGACTCTTAATCGTATTCTCACATTTACAAAACTTAGTGGGGGTGACCACTGCGTCGTATATCCCCATTCAAATACACTTTTAGAGATCATGAAACAAGATATAATAGGTAGTAAGATGGAAAGTCACCTACCTCATGTAGTCACACCATTGTTCGTCATAGGGCTCACCTGCGACCCTGGCATTTTATTTAGCCATTTTTACATTCATGGCTGTACATATCATTATTATCTTTCTTCAGGTTTCCTGGAATAAAGCATTAAAAAAAAAGAGAATACCCTTCACTTGTTTGCTGAGCGCACACGATGGACTATAATTATTTCCGCACACGAATTATTTAATCACATTAGAATTTATTCAGTACTTTGACCGTCCTATCTGGTACAATTATTTCACTCAAGAAAACTATCTACTCATGGAGTCAAGACCTAGCCACAATGGCTAAAATCTGCAGTTGAACTCAGTCTACTTCTGTTGTTTGATTTCGCAGAGCAGCTCAACAATTTTTCGTCCGCTTTGTATCACAAATGCCGGTGAAGGAGACTTCGTCATGGCGTCCCTTCATATTTATAGCAGTTACCCCCTCTCTTCGGATATCTCCCTTTGCCGCCAAGAAAATTTCTATAAATTTTCTGACTTAACTAAACTGTAATTTCAGGAGTTTTGAAAGTGACTACATGCTTGCTACATTTCTGGCGGTAGTGTTCATGGATATTTAAAATTTATACGGGTTCGATTTGTGAGGTGATTGACCCCCTTTGATAGGCACTATATTTTTTTGACTTGGCTTGGGTCACGCCATGTACACGCGCTTTGAAATAGTTCATAAAAATGACTTGAGATTCATCCGCCGTCGACACGTGTGGCTGACGTCACGTACCCCAGAGCGTGGGACCGAAGGTAATCACCCCCTCGTCACGTGTCAAATCCATGCTATCAAGAATCCAACTTTTAATTTAATTGTTAATTTATGCATAATGTTCTTAGGGCACAAAGGTCATGGGTTCAGTATCCATCATGAAATGACAGCAGGCAGGAAAAACCACTATGTGATATATTTAATCTTAGAACTCTGACCAGAAAGATTCTGTCATCTAAGGTTCAGTATTGCATGAACTGTATCAAAAAAATTTCATAAGTGACGCATGTACTGCAGGTCAGTATTTCTCGCGACAACAATGTCAAATAGAGGTATTTTGAGGCGCAAGGACGATACGCAGTACGTAATCCTGCGGGATTGACCCTAATTTACAGGGTGATCCGTTTGGAATGACAAAATTAAATATGTACAGCACATAGCCCATTCTATTTACTACTTTATGAATTAGTATTCAGTACACAAAAGTCGTAAGAGTCTAGTCTAGTCCTCCACCATGTCCACCATAACGGACTCAACAGCCTTCAACCTGCCGGACAGGTTACGCCACGTGGCCTCAACTTTTTCTGGCGTGATTTGTGCAAATACCTCTGTGATTTTTGTCACAAATCTTGTAGATGCATTGGTTTGTGGCCATAACGTGTGACTTGATATAGGCCCTACACCCATAAAAATATCTTGAGGTGTCAAATTCGGTAAATCTGGGGGCCGATGGATGTATCCATGCAGTTTTCTATTCGTGTAAGGCAAGGGAATAATGTATGTCCTGTACCGCAAAGTGCATTTAGCACGTAAGAGTTCTCACCAACTTGGGAAACTGGAGGGCTGCCCAAACCAAACGAATGTTCCTCCGCATGGATATGGCGAGAAACTCCACCAACTCGATCCCCCGACTCTCACAAGCAGTCGTCCGGCTCCATGGATAAATGGTTAGTGTGCTGGCCTTTGCTCACAGGGTTCCCGGGTTCAATTCCCGGCAGGGTCGGTATTTTAAACAATTGGTTAATTCCCCTGGCACGGGGGCTGGGTGTGTGTGTTTTCTTCATCATCATTTCATCCTTATCAAAACACGCAGGTCACCTACCGGAGTCATATCAAAAGATCTGGCGAGCCGAACTTTTCCTCGGACACTCCCGGAACTAAAAGCCATACGCCATTTCATTTCACAAGCAGTCCAATCATTCTGAAGCACCAAAAAACGATGCACAGGGTATTTCGGGACATTTTATTTTTATGATAGGCCCTATACTACAGGGATCACCCTCTACATGTGTCAAACACACACTTTGGCAATAAACTTGCAAGTTAAATTATATATTAGGAAAGTGACAAGCAACTTTTAGGTAAATGCCATAGCAAATGTTATCGTTTTTTTGCTAGTAGCTTTACGTCGTACCGACACCGACAGGTCTTATTGGGATGATGAGATAGGAAAGGGCTAGGAGTGGGAAGGAAGCGGCTGTGGCCTTAAGGTACAGCCTCAGCATTTGCCTGATATGAAAATGGGAAACCACGAAAAACCATCTTCAGGGCTGCCGACAGTGGGATTCGAACCCACTATCTCCCGGATGCAAGTTCATAGCTGCGCGCCCCTAACCGCACGTCCAACTCACTCGGTAATGTTATAATTTAAGCTCATTTTAAAAACATAGAAGAACTCTCTGGGACAAAAAATTTCAGCCGATCACGGCTTGTGCAAGTTAGTGCATTCTTCGACTGTTTCAGTCGCACTGGAAGCTACAGCAGGATAACCTGAAAGGAATAAAAAGTTCATCTAGATAGAACTGTGTGAAATTCATAGATACTGCTTAGAAGATTATTGAGTGTTGTTAGCAAAATTACGGTAAACAAACGAACAAAATGTGACTACCTTTTCCATAAGGCAATGATAAGTGTAGAGAACAGCAAACAGTGAAGCACATTTGCCAGTTCTTTCTGTAGGTGTTCCTCAAAGAATTCTCTTCTTGCTAGTGGTTTAATGTCGCTCTAATACATCGAAGATTTTCGACGACGGAATGATGGAAAGGGCTACCTAGCACTGGGCAGTGGCCGTGGGCTTAAGATACAGCCCCTGCATTCGTGTTATATGAAAATGAGAAACCGCCGAAAACCATCTTCAGAGCTGACGAAGCGACCTCACTGGAACCCGACACGAACCGCGCTGTCAACTCGCTCAGTTTGAAGAAATTACTCTTAACTCTATACCAAGAGCTACAAGTGGGATACTTTAAGCCGAATATTCCTTGATAGCCTTCTAACGTGCACTAATAGGTTTCGGTGACGCCTGTACAGGACAAGGGAAGGAAATCTCTGTGGCCTCAATATCAGGTGCAATCACTGAATGTCACCTGGTTTGAAACTTGGGGATCACTGAAAACAATCTTCAGAGATTAAGACTCGACGGTGGGATTCGAACCTCCATTTACTGAATGGAAGGTTACATCTACATGACTTATACCACGCAGTCAACTAGCTCGGTAGGCAGAAGATAACGTAATTATACTATATGTGAGAGCTCTGTTGAAGATAAATATGCTTATTCCAAAGCATTTTCCCTTTTTATTTCTAAGTATTAGTTCGTATCTGAAAAGAGACAAAAACTCAGCGCAGCTAAAATGCAGGTTTTCTGCGCGGATGACTCAACCTCTCGTTCCTAGCCTCCAGAGATATACTGTATATTATTCTAGCCACATCCATTGTAACAAACGGACTAGCCATACTTTATTTTACTCTCTACAAGTGGTAGTTGTGTATGAAGGATGGAGAAACTAAAGAGATTTTAGGTAAATGAAATGTGGTCCTTGTACTAAATCCTGTCCAACATTTACTTCGAAACTGTACAAGGAACTAGATCAAATCCCTATTCCGCGGCATCGAAAATTGATGCAGTGTTAAGTTTCGACCTTCAGGCTGTAGATATGCTCCATATACTATGACATTTCTGTATCTCGAGGAGCATGCTGTCAGCATCCTTGTAGCTAAGTGATCATCAAAGGAGCTGCACAATTTAGCTGACGCTGGATTCGATTGCAAGTGTCTTGGCTTAAGAACACTTTCTCAAAGAAGCCTTCTCCACATAAGTATCCCATGTAACGTTCATTTCTGCCGAAAAGATGAGATATTCTCTCTGAAGATTCAGTCAGAGATCTCGCTTCATTTTGTCTCCGATTAACTCTTAATAGATCGTTAATCCCCCGATTGAAGGATAATGCAATCAGTGGAATAATTTCTTTATTAATAACATCACTTCGTTGTATCTGATGAATTAATTTAGCTAAATGTTTGGAACATCATTCGGTGGGCATATTTTCCTCAATGTAGGTTGGAAAAGTAGATATTCACAATGCTAAGGGGTATTTTCGAAGTACTTGATTCATTAAGTTATATTGTAGAGGTGATTTGGCTTTTCACTGTTTCCGATTGGTATGTACATCTGTAGCAACTAAAGTATGCACAACAGACAATATTGCAATACACCTCGACACAGAATATCGCCAAATCCAGTCCTGAAACGTAATTCGGTTCCAGAACAACAAAAAAAAGGTAAAACAGCACTCGGTTATCTATGCATTTCCCTTGTTATCACCGCATAAAAATACGGTTTTTGAGCATGGATTTGTATGATCTGAAATATCTATAGGTACTAACAATTCATATGTTCATATGTGTCGGATGTGTCCATAGGATAAAAGGAAACATGGTACGGTAGGTTTTAGAAGTCGTGAAACAACAAAATGTAGATTCTGTACTTGATAATTTATGTAAGAAAGGAGTGGCATTAGATATCTGTCCCTAAAAATATTGTACAGAGTTTAGTTTGCTCTCTCAAATATACCGTACATAGGGATTTTCATTATTCTAATATTCAACATTTGCCATCAAAAATAATTTTCGAAGAGTAAATGTTGAAATTGTTTTCAAATACTTCTTTGCCATTGCTTGTTCCGATTTGATTGAAGCTATGCTTGATGTTAGGATACGTGATCTGGTAGGTTTTTCAAAAGATCCGAAACGACCCATTCTCTAGGTAGGTTATTTAAAGTAACATGCACAGAAGTGGAAATGTTTTAGCTAGTAAGGTATGTTTTTACAAAAAATCATTTTTACATGTGTGTCATAATATGAGATGTTACGAATACAAAGGGCGAACTGAAGAACTCCATGTGAAAAAAAAAAACGCTTGGATTCGGGTGAGCTCTACAAAAAATTACTTACAAATGTTATGTACTCCAGATACAAATACGTATTCAGGAAGCATACGACTGAATCGCTTTCTATTCTCTATATTCTAAAACTTTAATATTTTCAAGGACTGGATATATCTACTAAATAAATTAAGGCCGGGCTGAGTGGCTCAGACGGTTGAGGCGCTGGCCTTCTGACCACAACTTGCCAGGTTCGATCCTGGCTCAGGCCGGTGGTATTTAAAGGTGTTCAAATACGTCAGCCTCGTGTCGGTAAATTTATTGGCACGTTAAGGAACTCCTGCGCGACTAAATTCCGGCACCTCGGCTTCTCCGAAAACCGTAAAAGTAGTTAGTGGGGCGTAAAGCCAATAACATTATTATTATTATTATTATTATTATTATTAAGTAAATTAGGAAGCTACAACACATGTTTTATCCAACCAAGCCGCCTTCTATTACAAAAAACAAATGATATTAGTTACTCGTAGTCAATCATGTCGTCACTGTTGTCATTCTCTTGTTCTTGTTCCGGTATTACCTAAGTTTGGGCGTCAATAATGCCGACCAGAAACTTACTCAACAGTAAAGGAGCACACGGCAATAACTAGCGTATGTCCTTCAGTTTTGTAGGAGGTATGGTGACTGGACAGTCGTACAACTGTTGCAGATTTGCAAGACAGAGTTTTTAGATGTCGCAATTTATGACTTCTCCTTTTTGACGTTTAACTGGCGTGTTCGATTCCAAATTTTATTCGGTCGCACACGCTGGTCTGAGCAGCCGTAGGTGGGGAAAGGGTGGGTGCACTCAGAAACCCACAGACGCTTGCGTAAACGAGGAGTAGAGATGCTGAGTTCACCCTGCGTATTCACAATCAAATACCTCGAAATCTTCGCTCTGCTTTCTTCGATGTTTATTTCCAAAAGAAAATAAGAGTGAATCGTATGTGTGAATTGTATTACTATTTTCCATACCTCATAATTCGTAGCTCCTCGTACGCACTACCGTTTCATTTGCTCCGCAGAAGATTTAGACAGAATGGCAGAATATCCAACACTAGGCAACAGAGCTCCTAATCGCAATAAGTGTTGTCTTTAATAACCTTTCATATGATTAACTCATGACATTCGATTAAACTCGTCACACTCGGGCTTGCAACTCTTTTCAGTTCTCGAGAGATAGATATTAGGTAATGCCGGGTACTGGAACCGTCGAAGAATTCCTGTTAGTTGGTCACTGGTGCAAATTTTACGAAGTTTCTTTTTTTTTAAATTTTTACAATTGGCTTTACGTCACACCGACACAGATAGGTCGTATGGCTACGATAGGAGATGAATGGGCTAGGGGCGAGAAGGAAGCGGTTGTGGCCTTAATTAAGGCACAGCCTCAGTATTTGCCTGGTGGGAAAATGGGGAAACCATGGAAAACCATTTTCAGGGCTGCCAATATTCCCTTTCTACGGTGAGGGTAGAACATGAGGACAGTATAACACCCACATACAAACGGGATTACAGTATACAGGGCTTCTCTGAAATTTTAATATAGCTCATATTTCGCAACACTTCATTCTCTCCGTTCTGCAGGATCATCGAATCAAACAGAAAAAAAAAAAAAAATCAGTGCCGGATTCCTTCGATAATGTAACAGTTGACACTCACAATTATGGAGTGCCGTCCTAATCATTTTAGTTCTAATTTAATTGAATTATCTTCCTCAAACCCAGTTTGTGTCTTGGGAGAACGAAGAACTATTATTTCTAAACAAGAATGAGCTACAAACTCGGTATTCGAAATAAACTCCTTCTGGTTTTCTAGAAGGTTTCTTTAAATTTTGTTAGAAATGACACAGATTTTTAATTCTAATTTTACTTTTTAAACACAAGTTGAATTTTTCATTTTACGTGATTGGAGTGGGCCTAAAGTCAAAGCGTCAGATGGACTGGAACAAAAGGAAATGCCCTCTCCTCGGAAGTACTAGAACGACCACAAAGCTCAGTTCCAAAAGGACATCCGGAATTTATCTATAGCTCGACAACCGATCAGTGATACTGCTAGTTAAAAGAACAGAAACCTGAGAACTTGTTTGAGGGAGCGAAGCGCGTCAGGCACAGCATCTGCTCCAGCCCGGTACAGACGGACAGAGATGGAGCTAAAAATACGTGGAATTCTAAGAATCACTGGCAGGAAATACCACCTTGTCTTGAAATGGGCAAGGATAGCAATGTTAATGTGTGCGCCGAGGAAAAACGGATTCCAAGAGGTAAGGAATCAAAATAGGAAACCGGTTCTACTGATATATGATATGTCCAATAACCACACAAAAACTTGTAACATGACATACACCTTTGAAACATCGGACGAACAGTTTAAGTAATTAAAGAAGAATGAATCGCTATTCTGTGTCATCTTCACATAATTATATCGATGTACGAGAAATGATATGCCCATAGGTTTAGCACGATCAAAATTCAAGATATTCACGTGTTCTTTCAACTCCTTGCACATACGAAAAGAACAGACAAGAAAAAGGTGTGTTAGAAATCTCGTTTCTACTATGTATTGATAACCGACACGAAACAAAACAAAACCCAGCGACCAAGACGGCTGCAGCCTAGTCAGATGGCCTGCAGATACTAGAATGTTACGTGATCAGCGTGACGAATTATTCAGCCACTGCTCCTCTTCCTAAACTGGATCCGTAGTTTCTCGTACGAGAAAGGATCCTCAGTTGAACTCACCAGGCTGGGTGAACCCCACTTGAACTGTTTTCCAGGATTCCTTGGACTAGCTGAGAATCGACCCCGGGTCTTCCGGGTAAGAAACAGGCACACAAACACTATACCATGGGGTTGGTTCATAACTAACCCATGGTACCATTATTATGACCAACATATATTTTGCAAATTACAGTATAGATTTCTCTCTCTCTCTCTCTCTCTCTCTCTCTCTCTCTCTCTCCCTAATTTAAATGTTGTGGTAAACCAACCACCACAGAAACACGCAATAGTGAATACATCCCTCCAGTTTCGGCTGGAGTTTGGAGCTATACAGGGCATCTGGTTGTAAAACCAGGCCAAATCTATTTGTTCGACACAGTTCACACCCGCAACATCACCAGTGTGGGAAGAAAAAAAAATGGAAAATTTTGTAGCAAATGTGAAGAAAGGAGGGAAAATTCCGCGTTTGATCTTTGTTAGTATCGTTCTGCGGATAAAAAGCCTATGGACAATAATAAGAGCAAGCACGGACTTTGATCTACCAAGATGATTTCTGCCAAGCCAGATGGCCAGCGTATATTGGAGTGTCACGTAGTCATTGTGATGCTCATCAACCGTATTGCTTGGTTTTCTTGACCAGGCCTGCTGCCTTTGGTCTGTGAAGAGTTTCAGTATGGCCCAGTGGTGCCGTCCTTATCATTGCACGAATACTGATAGAATATTACGACAGTTTTAATGCCCTACCTACTGGGTTAACGCTAAACCTGATTTACCGAAGGTGCCAACATTTCGTCTTAAGGGGACAGACTTGAGATAAAAATGAATATTTTAGTCTTTCTGGCAGAAAAGTATTTATGGCTGAAATCAAAAGGATTGAGTTTCTTCTTTCTTGTCACGAAGTTATTCCGTTGAATCCAAACAACTTATCACTTTGATAATGCTTTGTTCGGCAGTCTGCACAGAAATGGGCGTGGCGTCTGCCGAACTGCATTTTCTCGTCAATTATAATTCTACATATTATTCCCATTTTTCTCCCATAATATTCTGCCAAATGTAACAAACTCTGTATGGTATACGTATCACAGCCATCTAGGAAACCTGTGTATGGAAATTATGATTGCAGAATTTTTTCAAATAGTAGAGATCTTTAAATCCAAAATTTTTGAACACAAGAATTACACAGTCCACCTCTGTGGTGTAGTGGTTAGCGTGATTAGCTGCCACCCCTGGAGGCCCGGGTTAGATTTCCGGCTTTGCCACAAAATTTAAAAAAGGGGTACGAGGGCTGGAACGGGGCCCACTCAGCCTCGGGAGGTCAACTGAGTAGAGGGGGGTTCGATTCCTATCTCAGCCATTCTCGAAGTGGTTTTCCGTGGTCTCCCACTTCTCCAGGCAAACGCCGGGATGGTACCTAACTTACGGCCACGGCCTCTTCCTTCCCTCTCTTCCTTGTCTATCCTTTCCAATCTTCCTATCCCCCTAAAAGGCCCCTGTTCAGCATAGCAGGTGATTCCGCCTGGGCGATGTACTGGTCCTCCTCCCCAGATGTATCCCCCGACCCAAAGTCTCAAGCTCCACGACACTGCCCTTGAGGCGGTAGAGGTGAGTCAGAGGGAAAAAGCCAACTCTGGAGGGTAAACACACTAAGAAAGAAAGAAAGAAAGAAAGAAAGAAAGAAAGGTAGAAAAATTACACAAACTTTATACGATATATCTCCTTATATAGATTATGTACAGAAAAATCAGCACACAGTGCATTTTAAATAAGTATTATGTACCTAATTCCACACTGTCATTAACATCTCAATTTTCATGAAAAAATGGAATGAAACATTTCAAAAAATGTTTTCAATTTTTTAAACTATTAATTGTATGTGAAATAAATGTTCGTGGTGTCCCTACTTTTATTTAAGTGACATTCCCACAAAGTTTCGTGAAAACCCATGTATTACCTAAAAATATTTGTTTATCTTCCGACTGTCCCCTTAATACGCAAGGTAGGAAACCATTTCTGTGGCAATTTTGCGACACTGTTTTGCACGATTGGTCACACTCAGAATGCAGCTCAGATGAAGCAAGTGAACAGGACTTATTTCCCGTACAGTTAAGTTTATCATGGAAGAGATCCTGGCACGTCCAGCCGGAGCCAAGAGCACTGACCTCCATCCCGAGCCTGTCACCAACTCCGTCGTGAGTCATCAGGAAAATTATTGTTGATGGTTTACGACTCTCTTTAAGTCCGTATTTCATTTCACCTTGCTGTAGCTTATCACCTTCATGAAACTGCACGCGAAATCATATTCTCTGGCCAAATTTTACAGGATAAAATTTGTATGACTCCGCGACGTCAGATACAGTAATTAGCTAGGTGCTCAGCTCCTATGCGCGAAGTCACGAGATCGAAATCTGGGACAGTCAATCATGAAGGAGACGGTAAACTTACTAGTGCACTGAAGAATCCCTATTCAGGGCATAATTATTTTTTAAATTTTCTTACAAGTTGCTTTACGTCGTACCGACACAGATACACTAGGTCTGATGGCGACGATGGGACAGGAAAATGCTAGGAGTGGGAAGGAAGCAGCCGTGGCCTTAGGTACAGTCGCAGCATTTTCCTGGTGTGAAGACGGGAAACCACGAAAAACCACTGTCAGCGCTGCCGACAGTGGGGTTCGAACCCACTATCTCCTGAATACTGGTTTCCCATGATTAATGTTTTTTAGAGTTGTAGAAAAGGAGTTATAATATGGAAGTAAAGCGTTTCCGGATTCATGTCCATGTAACATATTTTCTCCTACGTGTGAGGAATGTGTACAACCGGGCTAGTTGGCCGTGCGGTTAGAGGCGTGCAGCTGTGAGCTCGCATTCAGGTGATAGTGGGCAGCCTGGAAGATGGTTTTACGTGTTTTCCCATTTTCACACCAGGCAAGTGCTGTACCTTATTTAAGGCCACGGCCGCTTCTTTCCCACTCCTAGCCCTTTCAAATCCGATCGTCGGTGCGACGTAAAACCAATTGTCAAAGGAATGTGTACTGAAAATTTGGTCGTACCTTATTGTTACATTCTGTATAGACCTACAGCAGGGCCTCTCAGAGTGCATGCACCGGTGCAATGCACGGCGTAAGGTGCAAAAGACGACTTCGCTAGGCTGACCAGAGTGCAGACCCACAACGCCTCCTCGATTTTTATCAATAGCGCTCTCTCTCTCTCTCTCTCTCTCTCTCTCTCTCTCTCTCTCTCTCCCTACGACTGTCTCGCTTGCTCCGCCTGTCTCCCCCTTCCTCACTTGCTCGGTAGCGCTCCACCACCCGAACAGATTTGAGCCGAGCTTAACCGGGTTGTCCCGACACAAAACGCTGATGTGAACCGACACGAGTCGGACCGATGCACGATGCACAGGACCTCTGCGTTTCAGTTTGCACGCCTGAGATTTTAGGCGTTTGAGAGGCTCTGACCTACAGTATACTAGCACTCTAATTAATCTAGTAAAATATGTTTTGTTAACGCTTAGTAGATTATGAACTCGCTTGCCCGTCTGCTTAGCTAAATGGTCAACACAGTGGCCTTCGGTTCAGGAAGCCCCGGATTCAATTATCAGTCGGACCGGAGATTTTTGCTACGGGTAATTCCTCCTTTTATTGCTAGATATTTAACATCGCACTAACACACTGAAGGTTTTCGGTGACGGAAGGATGGGATAGGGTTTGGATTGGGAAGGAAGCGGCCGTGGCCTTGATTAAGGTACAGCCCCAGCATTTGCCTGGTGTGAAAGTGGGAAACCGCGGCAAACCACCTTCAGGGCTGCCGACAGTGGGGTTCGATAATTTCTCTAACACGGGGGCTGGATGCTTGTGATGCTCTTAATATACATCTTCATTTTCACACAACACATCACACTGCCAACCACCACAGGAACATGTATTAGGTAGTACATCTCTCCGCATGGTATAAGCGCCAGGAAGGAGGAGGAGTTACGAACTCTCCTTTCTGTACATAGACTATTTGAAGGAATGTCCTAAAGCAGAACGAACTTGAAAAGTCCACGTCACTAATTTTCAACCTAATTTACAGTACTGTATTTACATCCAGGATGGCGGTCGTACTTAAAAAAAAAAACATGGCGCAACAACCCCTCAGGGCCCTGGACTACCAAGCGACCGCTGTTTAGGTCAAAGGCCTGCAGATTATGAGGTGTCCTGTGGTCAGCACGACGAATCCTTTCGGCTCGGAAAGGACGAACACTCGACAAGTACTAGAGCAATACTACGCACTAAAGTAGACTCCATTATTCACGACAGTTTCAGAACTATCAGCTTAGTATATCAAGATGGTGGCCGAGAGTAATATTCGCGCATAAAATCGATAAATCTGGGGCTAGGACGCTGAACATCGTAAAATACGCCACAACAGTATTTTTGGTTAAGTTACATCACTTGACCTAATTATATATTCTTCGGTTTCATACATTTAATGTGTGGTCGGATGTATATAATTGAAAGCTGGGGATATAACTGAACAAAAACAGTGAATCTTGGAACAAAGATCGTTTCGGATATGTGAATATTTTATTGTCTATGTCACACTTATCTGTCATGCCATGTAACGTGAAAATTAGTTAACTGGAGATTGAAGAAGCTATTTATCCCGAAATTTGAGATACTTGAATGTTTGTACCCGACACTAGAGGCTTCAGCTAATACTATTACAAATGAATCAGCAACACACTGCAAACTGCTGAACATATGGTGATGACAATCCGAAGGAGTCACTGAAGTTATCATGAAACTCGATCGAAATGCTTTTTTTGGAAGAAGACACATTAAAGGTCCATGATAAAAATATAAGCTCGTTACAACTGAAAAATGACGTGACGACAGGTCATCCGGCCTTAAAATCCCGGCCAAAACCAAAATAGGCCTGGGAGACTTCAGCAACCCTAAAAATATTTTGGATAAGAAAAAAAGGTGGCAATTTAGCCAAAGGATTATCTGACACAGATGGACGAGATGGGTAGGCCTATTCCATTGACTTGGTTCAAGAGAGAAAGTCAAAATATAAGCTTTAGAACTGTAAGTAGATTAGACCTTTCCCAGTGTTAGCAACTGGATTGCTACTTGCTACTCACCCTTCCCGCCCCAAGAGAGGCAATCTCCCACATAGGCTGGTGTTCGTGGGCTCGCCCGCAGCCCATCCCACCTCTAACTCCGCCCCCGAACAGGACACAAAGGTTCCGCTATCAGATGACATTTTCTGTTTAATCCATCACGGCTGTCTTGTTGAGCTACGAGACATGCCTTTAGTTTTACTCCGGCTCATAGATAAACAGATTCTCCTGTTGGTGTAGTCCTCACGACATTTGAGAATGTAACCTTTCCAAATCTCCGCTCATCTCGCAGTATGTGCTAGGTGCATAAATCAAGACCATCAGGTGGGCAAAGAACATGGTCATATAATGAACGGAGACTAGTATATCACTGGAACACACAGTATTTACTTATTTATTTGTGCGCAAGTGGAAAGTGATAATCAACTTTACTATTTATAATCAAAATTAGTGAAAAGTACCCTACGTTACAAATGTTCAACTTTTTTCTCTTTCCTAAGAAACATGGTGTGAACATG
Source organism: Anabrus simplex (assembly GCF_040414725.1). Lineage (NCBI taxonomy): Eukaryota > Metazoa > Arthropoda > Insecta > Orthoptera > Tettigoniidae > Anabrus > Anabrus simplex. Next base: position 264,001,091 of record NC_090266.1, on the reverse strand, counting down.
TTAATACTGTTATCGCTAATCCATTTGTTTTCGACTTAGTCTGTAAGAAATGTGCAAATAAAAAGTTCGTCATTAGCATAAAAATGCTAATGTAGCTCAAACAGAAGCCTACATACAGAAAATGCTTGGCGTTAGTATCACAATTTTGATGCTAATGAGAAAATCTGAACTCTCCCGTGAGTTCGGAGTACAAATGTTAAATAGCTATGTGAAGAATTTTCTAAGAAACTAAGAAACAGTAGTGTATCAGAAATGTTAGAGGAACTTGGGTGGGAAACTTTAAGTAAGAGAAGGGAGAAAACTAGACTTATAGGATTATATAGAGCCTATACAGGAGAAGCATGGGGAGAAATCCGTGAGAGGCTTCAGTTGGAAAATAATTATATTGGCAGAACTGACCACAAGTATAAAATTAGAAGGAATTTTAGCAGAAGCGACTGGGGTAAATTTTCATTCATTGGGAAGGGCGTGAAGGAGTGGAACAGTTTACCAGGGGTAGTGTTTGATCCTTTTCCAAAATCTGTACAGGTATTCATGAAGAGAATAAACAGCAACAGGGGAAAATAAATGAAATATTAGAGGGCATTCGACCAGTGCAGGCTATTCTAAATAAAAAAATGTGTGTTAAAAACATTAATTCCATCCCCTGGTTCATGGAGTTTGGACATCCAAAGTAGGGGACTGCCTGTAGGGGTGAAGTATAGTGGGGAATTCGAGGGCCCTGGGACCGCTACGGTAGCTGTGAAGGCCCTTCAGGAACTCTGAAATGTGGTGGCAAAAGGGGGCTCTGGTTAAGACGCAGCAGGTCGTTATGCTACTTAGGTTCCAAAATGGGTTAAAAAAAGTAAATAAATGCAATGTAAATTTTAATCTTATACCAGTTGCATAGTATTATTTGAAGTAATTCCACATACTGTATATGAGTTGACTATGTTTGTAAGTATAGGAGATATTATAAGTAGAATTTTGTAAATAATATAAATTTATTAAGGATGATCTGTTTGTTTAATAGAAAAAATTGTTAGCATAAATTGTATATTATTGTATTCTAGAAAAAAAAATTCTTCTCTTGTTAATTTAAAATTTAGTGCTTGACAATAATGTATTTTAGTGTACCATTTGCCACCGAGATAGACACCTCATTTGCAAATAAAGAGATTTTGATTTGATTTGAAGCCTACTGGTGTACTGCTGACGTATTGAATAATACACTCGCGCATAAAGATGGGCGTGTATTCGACAAAACACAAGAGAAGTTTAAAACAATACTGTAATATTTATAACTATACCGGAAAGTTGTCCATCGTTTTATGTGTGATCTTGTCAAGTGTTTATTTTTAAGTTTAAGCAATAGTCTGTGAGCAGTGAAGCACCCCTAGTGACTCAGCAACATTTTGTATTCGAAGCTGTAATAGGTTGATAACAGCTTCTCAATCAGTGGCACATAGTTCGCACTTTTCAAGTTTCTCAGACATTTTTCTGTGACGTTCTTGAATAGGATTTACAACAAGCCTATATTCTTTTCTAAGGATGTCTTTAATTGACTACCCTATCTAAAGGGTCAATGAAAACACCCATCAACATTGTTTCTATCGCATCAGGGAATTTTTCCCGCCGACAATGAGACCCTTGTTTTCGTTCCTTAATTCGTTCCACGCTCCATGGCTAAATGCTTAGCGTGCTGGCCTTTGGTCACGGGGGTCCCAGGTTCGATTCCCGGCAGGGTCGGGAATTTTAACCATCATTCGTTAATTTCGCTGGCACGGGGGCTGGGTGTATGTGTTGTCTTCATCATCGTTTCATCCTCATCACGACGCGCAGGTCGCCTACGGGAGTCAAATCAAAAGACCTGCACCTGGCGAGCCGAACATGTCCTCGGACACTCCCGGCACCAAAAGCCATACGCCATTTCATTTCAATTCGTTCCACAAGAAACTTGCTTAAAACAAACATCATGAATAGGGGAGGCAAGTTTCAATTTTTGGGGATCAAAAAGGGGATTCTTCTTCATTATTAATTTTTTCCGCAGGAATAACTAAAGCACGACAAGGCCAGTTTCGTTCTATATAACGCTTTTCCTTCGACGCACTATCCCATTCACACAAGAAAACAGCAATTTACGCTATGCAAACTCTTTATCCAAAATTTTTCGCTTTATCTACAAATTGGAGTAAAGAACAGAAAAACGAATTATATTTTCGAATTCAGCAGGAAAAACGCTCTCAATAACACCCATTAGTTTCAAGGGTTTTTTTTTTTTTTTTTTTTTTTTTTTTTTTTTTTTTTTTTTTTTTTTTTTTTGCTAGGGGCTTTACGTCGCACCGACAGTCAAGTAAAATAAAACCGTGTATGCAATGTTACCATTCCATGGCCTAATCATGTTCTTTCGTGCGACTCTTACAGTCAGGTGCAGCCCTTTGACGGTAACCCTCCGGTGACTGTGCGTGGCGGTATCTACCGTCGGAATGAAACAATGCAGTGTAGAGAAGTGCCCTGTGTGGTGTGTGAATAACAGAAGTGCTAAGGGTAGAAGAAATATCCAGCCTGTGAGCCACATAAATTAGTCCCACGAGTCGGCCGGAAATCGAAGCTGCCATACCGTCATCCGAAGACCAGTATGATGACCATTCAGTCATGGAATGAAAATCCACGGCCTGTTTCCACTTGTTTGACCGGGTCAGGAATGGAATGAATGAAGCCCCCATCTAGCGGCGCGGACAGGAATTGTGCCGTCTGCCGAAGCCTGTCGCACTCCTCTGGGGCAATGATTAATGACTGACAAATGTAATGAAATTATATTGGAGAGTGTTGCTGGAATAAAAGATAACAGGGATAACCGGGAGTACCTTGAGAAATGCCTGTCCCACCTCCGCTTTTTCCAGCACAAATCTCACATGGAGTGACCGGATTTGAACCTCAGAACCCAGAGGTGAGAGGCCGGCGCACTCCCGACCGAGCCACGGAGGCTCTTCTCAGTCACGGAATCTGACAGCTAATTAATTAGAAGTATATAATTAAAGGAAACAGAGTTGCATTATTTACGTGTAACGCCCGCACTCAAGGAAACGTTGTTTATAGAATAAATTCAAATGATTGAGCGTATGTAGGGGGTGGGGGGTCGTTCAACCTTCCAGTGTTTACCTACTTTAGTTCAAAACAACTTGCCCTTCTCAGTTGGCCAAATCATCAAAGTATCCCATTGCTTCTGGCAGGTAATTAAATAGATGAATACGAAAGCACTCATGCATGTCTACCCTTAAACTAGTTTCCTGATACGGGTCCAGGGATGAAGTGAGATGAAATGTGTAGGTCATGTTTTTATGGCCGAATGCCCTTCCCGAAGCCAATCTCAGATAAGGAGTTAAAGAAGATTAAATGAATGATGGTGAATGATATTGGGCAAGGAGGTGGAATGAGTCGGATATGGTCTACGAATCGGAACTGTACCGGCATTGGCCTGGATGTGAAATTTATTTATTTATTTGCTATGCCTTTGTAGTTGGCGAAGTTAGGGCTCTTGGCCCTCTCTTACACTTAACTTACACTTAACCACTGTAGTGAAATGGGAAATCACAGAGTACCATTCTCAGGACAGCCGACAGGGGGGTTTCGAACTCGGTCGTCTCCCGAACAGCCGTAGAGCGTTAACGTAAGCGGCCACTCCGGTCGGTACGAATACATTCATGGAATAAAAATAAACAACAATTAATTTATAATGGTGTGAGCAATAGCAATATAGGTAGGACTACGTAGTGTATATTTTTAATGTGAGTAAATTGTGTTTTGCTTCAGATACACTTGACAATTTTGTGTTTTCCCTTTGTTTTGATTTCTGTATGTATTTATAATCCTTTCAACTACTACACGTCGTAACAGGTGGTGGAATGCCACAATATTAGCCTGAAAATTGATTCCCCAACACGCTAGTAAATCTACCGTTAAGTATCCTTAAATGTCAACCGATTGCGCAGGGATTCGATCCTGCGACTTTGAGTACAAGAGGCGAACACCTAATCAATCCGCGATGCAGCCAGACTATACATCACCAGTTCATTGATTTACTTTAACTTGTTGACCGACTGAAACGCAAGAGTTATTTTGACCATTATTAATGAGTTGTAATAATAATGTTACTGGCTTTAAGTCCCACCAACTACAGTACTATTTTACGGTTTTAATTAATGACTTGAAGTGTACCCAGTTTGGAATTATGGGAATGACATTTCAATTCAAGAGTTAGCAGTTTAATGGCGCTTAATCAGCAGTCGATAGCACAGAACGATAATAAGAAATCCGACATTAAATTGTTTCTTCTTATTTTTTTCTTTGTGACACGTAACGGCCGTTCTAGGACTTGACTGCTGCCCAGTTGATGCGTCATGTGGTCAGTGTGACGATATCCTCAGCCAATTGCTTTTAAACTACCTGTAGTAGCCGGAAACCGAATCCAGAACCCCCGAGTATGAGGCAGACACGCTATTCTTACACTATGGGGCTGGCACGATACTAAATGTCTACTTTAAAATATTCTAGTCATATGAAGTTTCGTCCACATCGATGGAAGGAATTAACTAAAACACTCACGTACAAAAAGATGTAAGGTACATTATATTCATTGTTTTAAACGAGAAAGGTGGCGTTAAGGTTGTAAATGCTCTGTAAGGAGCTATCAGAATCACTGGCTACATGGTGAAGAAAATAATATGCTAGCACTGAAAGAACTACGGTATGCAGTCTCTTCCTCAAGTAGCTGGGACGAGAAGCTGCAACCACCTGTCGAATAAAACATTCCTTATTTAAGAAATCGGAAGCAACAGCTGACGGCTGAGCGAACAGGGTGAATTTTTGTGTAAGGAGTGGAGAAATATGTACAGCTGGGCGGAGACATGCTTGAGTGGCAGGGGTAAGCTCGCCCACTGTCCGTGACAAAGAATTCCAGATCGTCTTTAGAAAGAGCAAAGCATTCCTGTGTTCTTATTAAAGAGTCTCACCGATGTATACACTCCACACTGTCTCTATTATAATTATTCCAGCAAGAAGGAACTATCACTCTGCCAGTTTGTACACTACCTATCTCGTAAAAATACACTCATAGTTCGGGTTAGATTGTATCATAGATCGTCGATATTTGGATTACATTGCAATATTCATAATCAGTCACCTTGATAATGCAAACTGAAATATATTAGAAAGAGTGACACCCTGTTTATTGAGTACACTTCCTGTTACGAACACTGAGTGAAGATGATGATGGGTGTTGTTGTTGTTGTTGATGATGATGATGCTTGTTGTTTAAAGGGGCCTAACATCGAGGTCATCGGCCCCTAATTGTACGAAATGAAAGAACAAAAAGTTCAAATTCATCCACTGACCAAAATAAAATAAAAAAATGTCATGAAGAATGAATGGATGGACATGAACCCAACAAAAACGAAACAAACAAACAAACAAACAAACAAACAAACAAACAAACAAACAAACAAACAGTGGATCAGACTCAAATAAGATCGTAAATAATAGTATTACTGACCAAGGGGCCACTTATAAAGCACAATGATGCTTGATGTCTAAAGGGGTGCAAAATCCATGTCTAAGGCCCCACACAATAGTACATGTCGCGAGTAAAGTAGAACCATGGTATTTGTCATGTTGTGGTAATAATCAAAAATAGCGAAGACTCACGGTGTACCACACAAGATGGTACTACTCACAAGTATTGTACTTCGTACAGGGAACGCAGACCTATGGTGTTTCTCACACAATGGCGCCACTCATAGCCAATGCAAACTGATAAGGTTCCTCACCTAGGTGTACCAACCACAGGGACTCGCACTATTCCGTGGTGTTCCTCACATAGTGGGTACTAATCACAGGCAACGCAGACCCACGGTGCCGCTCATATAGCGGTACAACACACAGGCTACGCCCAGACCCTCGGTGTTGCTCACATGGGTACGACGCACGGGTACTAGAAACCCCCAGGCCAGCCTCTTTACTGCTACTAATCACAAACGTATTTCGTACCTAATTTAGTGGTACTACTCGCAAGTACAGGCAACCCATAGTGTTCCCCACATGATGGTACGAATCAAAGGTAGTTTCATGGTTCTAATTCAATCATCCCTTGGTCGCCTCTCACGACAGGCAGGGGATACCGTGGGTGTATTATTCGTCTGCGTCCCCCACCCACACGGGGTAAAGAGAGAGAAGAAAGAAGGGATCCGTCACTTCGAAAAATGAAGTAACGGACGAAGAAAGGCAAGGGCCACGAAGGGCGTAAAAATGAAAGACTCCGTAGGCCTCGAATGCTCGAATACCGTCGGGGTCGGAAAAGAACAAGAGCTGACCAAGGGAGGTCGGATAGGATAGACGAAAGTGAGGAGCCTGGCACAAGTAAGTGGAAGCAATGCCAAGACTCAGCTAAGGGCCCCGTGGTCGCAAATCCACACTCCCAAGTTGAGAGCCCCTTGGGCCCCTTTTAGTCGCCTCTCAAGAAATGCCAGGCTTTCTTGGCATTTTGATCAGTGTTATAGTAACCTACAGACCGAGCGAGTGGCTGCGCGCTTTGGTTGACGTAGCTTTCAGCTTGAGTTCGGGAGATAGTGGGATTCGAACCCCACTGTCGGCAGCCCTGAAGATCGTTTTTCGCGGTTTTCCATTTTCACGTCAGGAAAATGCTGACACTAACTTAATCAGGGCCACGATCGCTTTCTTCCCACTCTTAGGCCGTTCCTATCCCATCTTCGCCATAAGTTGGCGCGAAGTAAAGCAAATTGAAAAACTGGCAACTTAAACACTAACGAGAAATAAGTATGTAGATATTTTCATATTTCATATATTCGCCTTCTTCATATATATAAAGCAGTATTTACCACATCGCGAGCACCACTACTGCAGCTGCAAACGAGAATACACGCAGTACCGTTCCTCCGTCCTCCGCTCGCCCTCCGGAGCACCGATTGGTTCATGAGCGACAGTTTACTACCGGAGAATGCCGCATGCAACGCTGCACTCGCACTACCTATTCCAATCATAGGAGCAACTGCTCCGTTCCCAACTCTAGCCAGTTGTCACCATGAGTCCGAAGACGAAGGAACATGCAGTGTCGTTACGTGATAGAGCAGTGTTGCTCAATTCACAAAGGAATATCTATGTACAGATTGGTAAGGAACTTTCTGTTAGCTACGCCAAAGTAAGGGCCATAACTAATAAATGCAAGAAGATCGGTACAGATGTGAATAAGCGTTCATCTCGACGTCCGAAAAGTCCAAGAGCGCAGACGAATCATCAGCCTCACTCAGAGAGAACGGTTTACAAGTGCAGGAACTATTGCTGCGGATATTCAGACAACGTCCAAAAAGCAAACTATACGCAATGTTTTGAATGGGGTTAATGTGGATGGTAGATCTCCCAGGAAGTTAACAGTAAGAAACGCCTGCAGTTTGCGAAGGAGTACAGCACCAAGCCGATCACATTTTGGAACATGGTTATATTTTCGGACGAATCGAAGCTCAAATGTGTTCAGATCCAATGAAAGGAAGAAAGTGTGTCGCAAGCCCGACACAGAGCTCCAAGTCAAATACATGCTTCCCACGGTCAAACATGGCGGAAGAGGTGTCATGGTATGGGGATGTATAGTGGCGTCCGGCGTTGGAAATCTAGCTGTAATTCACAGTACAGTGAATCATATCAACCAGTTCGCCGAGCAACTCGGATTTTCAACGCTACAGGACCTACCCACCTCGTTCGCCTTCATCTGCCGACTCCGGACATCGCCCAGCATTTCATCAACAACGGCATCCATCTTCGAGGCCGCCATCATCACACTGAACCATCTCGCTCTCCTCCCCAACCTGCTAACCGATTTCATGCACCCCGTCGCCGTCCCCGGACGGCTCCTCCTTTCCTTCCACCAAGTCCACAAATCCGTTTTTACCCTCCTCCACCCGGTTTTTCTTCTCCAATACCACACCCAACAACTTACTCACTTCCCTGCATAACCTCTCCTGTATCTTTCACATCTTAGCCCTTTCCCTTACCTCTAGCACTAACCCCACTTCCGGCCAACAGCCTTTATATCATCCTACTACGTACTTTTAAATCTGTGTAATATCTTTTGTACTACTTTGTAACCATCTATGCTAATAAACTCACTCAACGAAATTAAACACCTAGGCATAGGCACAAGTCCTCTCCCATCTCCTATATATTCACATCCTTTACCCACCTCCTTCTTCCGTCACATCTCCCCAACCTGCCCGCATCTCTTGGCCAGAGAGAGGGCGACACCCTCTACGTGGCCCACCCCACCCCTTCAGGGTGGGGAATGAACGCATTTAATAGACAGATAGATAGTTCACCTGCATAACCCCAGCGTCAGTGGGTAGGGTCTGACACATCCCACTCTGATGAGTCTAGTGTCAGACCTAAGACGAGACGCTGGTTAATAGAGCAAACGCCTGAAAAGCCTTACATCTGATCTGTTTTTTTTTTTATTCTACGAATTGTTAAAGGCATGTTCTCATAACGAAACACTAAGCAGTCTGTTTGCTAGTTTTAGCGTATTTGGGTCTTTAGGTCTAATTTCTCCAACCTGGCTGCAGAAGACATGCACAGACTGCCTGTCTAGGAGATAAAATGATATTAAGAAGTTCCTTTATAATCGCAATATGTACAGAACATAAGATCTATATGAAGATCATGTAAACCCTTCCGGAACCGTTGAAACACTAACACCACCTTCTCCACACACATCTTTCCACGTCTGTACATAAGAATAGCATCCTATGCTGAAAACGTTACTTTTGCCCATCCATATTAGAAATTCAATAAGAACTCGCACCTTCAAGTGACGTGACCGAACTTCGTTAAGATGCGCAGTCAAGTGGCACCTTGCGAGTGGTGTTTTTTTTTAAACAGTACGACTACATACAGAACACACAAACATACTGTACACCTGCTAGAAGAACTCGAAACTAGAAGCACTCAAGACTCTTCAGACAACCGAATACATTACGATACTTCTGTGGTATGAGGGAATGAAGGATCTGGCAGAAGGCTGCAATGAATGGCAAATTGTAACAGGGTATTTCTAAAACTTTTTAAGGGAAACTAAGTTTTTCTCTTCTTGCACATGAATACACTAACATTCTTTTCAGTGGTATTATTAAGACTGTATGTAAGAAATACAAAGCAAACAAACGTGAGGTGTTTTCTGGTGGTGTACAGGACACACGTTACATACATTATTTCTTACATTTGACAATTCTTTCCATACAGATACTTATTCTAGTTCTTGTACTGACTTTGGAGGGCAAAAAGAATCGGAAGTGTACCCCTTCCCCCTTACTTTCTTCACATATCCATCCATGACTGAAGCGAAGCAATAATAATACTACCTGCAGTAGTTACCTTGGGGTGAAATATTGTATCTGAGAATTATGGAATACAAAAATAATTAACTTAATCTCTACTATAAATACCGTGCCATCAGCTCCCGTTTGCCAGCTAGTTCCAGTAAAAGAAACATACCAGGGCAGGCCAGGAGAACATAGGGAAGAGGAGATAACTCAATGCCCACTAGAAATTAAAATACTGAGCCTCCCTTCCTGGGATATACATGTTATTCCAGCTTCATATAGGGTATTAGTATCTTCATATGCGTAGTACATATTAGATAAGTCTGAAGACCATCACTGAGGTGTTTGTGTGAGTTTTCTAATTAATTGGGAAATAAGCCGTCCAGGCTTGGGACAGGCACAATCCTACTATTTACCAGGCGTTCAGATGGGACAAAAAGGGGGAAAAGTCAGGAATGCTGGACATTCGGATTCGAATTCACCACTACGGCTTCACGACGCCGAGGTATTCTATTCAATTTGGCACATACTGATACGCTTACCCCGTTGCTTAGAGAACCATGACTACTTTCAAAGACAACGCTGAGGAAGACCTTTCTCAAGTTCACACACACACACACACACACACACACACACACACACACACAGATAGAGAGGGGGAGGGGGTTATGTTTCTGCTAGACTATAGGATACAGGAAGTGGTGATGATGATGCTTGTTGTTTTAAGGGGCCTAACATCGAAGGTCATCGGCCCCCGATACGGGAAGTAAAACGCAAGATGATGCAACGGGAATTTAATTCAACCTTCTAGCGGCAAATGACTTTTTCCCAGAGCGAACGGAAACACAGTAGCATGAATACGGGGTGGTTTCTGGAGGACTGGGTGATTGTGTATCTACATCTCGCGAGAAAGAACCACAAACATACACGAAAAAGTATTATTTTGATATCTATTCATTTGATGTTATTAATACACACATTTAATTCAGCTCAATTTGTGCAATCTGATCTTACAATTTAATGTTAATAGTTTTATATAATATTAACAGCTACTAAGGTTTCCGGAGAAGCCGAGGTGCCGCAATTTTGTCCCACTGGAATTCTTTTACGTGATGGTAAACCTACCGACGACACGAAGCTGGCGAATTTCAGCTCCTTCAAATACCAACGGACGGAGCCGGGATTATGGGTTCAGAAAGCCTGCGCTCTACCATCTAAGCCAGTCAGCCGACATTACAATTTTCAGAAACGTTACACTCACCAGTGTGATACCATAACCCTCTCAGGCACATCCGCTTAAATAATAATAATAATAATAATAGTAATAATAATAATAATAATAATAAATTTCCAAACTATATGTAGTACTCGTACTGACGGCCCACTTAGTGCAGTGTTCGCAATGTTTGTCGCGCACAAATTGCTGGAATTAGGACAGAATGAAGAAGACTGACAGAAACCAGAAATCTAAAAAAAAGGAAAAACCACCCTCACCTCAACTTCGTCCAACTCACGTTCCACATATACTGAACTAAATGTAGTAATACATGCAGTAACCACACGAAACTGATGACTATGATGTCCCAACTCCTTCAACTTAAACCAAAATACCATTTGTGAACTTTTGTATTGGACATGTTATGAGTATAATTTTCAGCATGTTACCAACTTAATTAATTAAGCTGAAACATACGGCCCAATATTCTCGTGAAGGCAGTACGGCAAATCCCATCACCGTAAATATCAGTTTACTTGACCGTGACCACTACATTTAGAACAGGATAGCTCCTCAATTGTCCTCAAACCACCTTTAGTTGCAAACAGTGCCACGGGTCAAACTCGAAACCTCCCAGAAAATTCAAATCGTTAGAGCACGGAGGCAGCAGATATCAAAAAACAACCTAAATTAGTTAAAGAGACAACATATTGGTTTACATAATTCCAAGGCAACTAACTTAACGGTCTTTTTTTACAGTTTGCTTTACGTGGCACCGACACAAATAGGTCCTATGGCGATGATAGGATAGGTAAGAGGGTGGGAGTTGGAGGAAGCAGCTATGGCCTTAATTAAGGTACAGCCTGGTTTAAAAATGGAAAACCTCGGAAAACCATCTTCAGGGCTATCGACAGTGGGGTTCGAACCCACTATCTCCCGAATGCAAGCTCACACCTGCGCGCCCCTAACCGCACGGCAAACACTGTAGGTCACGGCCTATTAGCCATCAATACAACTACTCTTCTTCTTCTTCTTCTTTCCCTTTGTGCCGTTAGGCGTCGGGTCTACAACTACTCAGTGAGTGATAACCTACGTATATTTGAGCAAGTGTGAGGAAAGTACTCTAACTCAAAAATCGTGGAAAACCCTCTCAAAAATGACTATCGAAATTTATTTCTATATCCTGTTATGTACGCTTCCTGAGATACAAAAATATAATCGCCGGGCTGAGTGGATCAGACGATTGAGGCGCTGGCCTTCTGACCCCAACTTGGCAGGTTCGATCCTGGCTCAGTCCGATGGTATTTGAAGGTGCAAAAATACGTCAGCCTCGTGTCCGTAGATTTACTGGTACATAAAAGAACTCCTGCGGGACAAAATTTCGGGACCTCGGGGTATCCGAAAACCATAAAAGTAGTTAGTAGAACGTAAAGCAAATAACATTATTATTACAGGATAATCGGTTAAACATTGTTAAGTTCTCAACTACGATTTTGTCGTAATTTTTTTTTAACAATTTGTTTTAGGTCGCGCCGTCACAGATAGGTCTTATGGCGACGATGGGATAGGAAAGGGCTAGGAGCGGGACCGTACCTTTAATTAAGGTACAGCTCCAGCATTTTCCCTGTGTGAAAATTGGAAATCACGGGAAACCATCCTTAGGGCTGCTGACAGCGGGGTCCGAACCCGCTATCTCCCGAATGCAAGTTGACAGCTACGTGGCCCAAACCATGCAGCTACTCGCTCGGTCCTTTGCCTGAAAGGAAGGAGCATATTATAATGGAGATTTCCTGGTTAGTGACTACATGAGGGGGTTGAGCTCCATTTTGTCACAAAAGGAGTGCTTTTAGATCAAGTTTAAATGCTACAAATACCCCTAACCGCAGTTTGTCACTTTTCAAACGCAATGCAGAAGAACTAAGCAGTTTATTGTCAAAATGTATATTACACAAATTTGCATTGAGGAATACGATACGGAATACCATAGCATAGGTACACCGGGCGAGTTGGCCGTGCGCGTAGAGGCGCGCGGCTGTGAGCTTGCATCCGGAAGATAGTAGGTTCGAATCCCACTGAAAATGGTTTTCCGTGGTTTCCCATTTTCACACCAGGCAAATGCTGGGGCTGTACCTTAATTAAGGCCACGGCCGCTTCCTTCCAACTCCTAGGCCTTTCCTATCCCATCGTCGCCATAAGACCTATCTGTGTCGGTGCGACGTAAAGCCCCTAGCAAAAAAAAAGCATAGGTACTGGTTCTTGTGTACAAGTGTTTCTTCAGTTTCTGTGTCAGGAAGTGTGGGCTAACGACATTAGTACTCCCGAAGAGTACAGAGAAGAATAGTGTGATATACTGCATGGAGTTAAATAACCAGTTATATATTTAAGTACTTGAACCTACTTAGGTCTATCCGTACCGAGGAACGATGCTAGTATTAATGGAGGAACTTAGAATGAATATTTAGGATTATAATAGAAATATCACCATTCTGCATCTCCAGACATGAAGCAAAGGTAGAAATCTTTGAAGTTACCTGGTTTCGAAGTCATGACCGGTTACATAACAAGCCCTATTATCTCCCTCCCATCCACCCTGCAGAAGTGAGAGGAGAAATGTCTCAACCACACTGGGAGGCAGTGCGCCAACTATGACTGCACCCAAACCACAGCAAGAACAGACAAAGCTTTTTGTGTATTGCGTTTTCTTGTCTACTTGTGGAGCTGAGTTAATGAATTTAGAGGAAATCTTTGAGTGTGAAAAACTACGAGGTTTCATTTTCGTTTGTTCACCCTAAGCGACAGTGCAGTTAAATGAGAGTTTATACCCTGGTAATACTGTATGAAATAACTCTCACCTAATGGACCTGCACATTCAGAATTCATTTGGAGTTCCTAGGCCGTAAGCCGCAGCAGCTGGCATTTAACCGTTTAACTACGCTCAAGCAGTTTCATGTGAATACCAGCATCGTAGACGTAACCATTGAACCTGCAGTTTAACATGGAAACCGAACCATAGTGCCACGACTTTCATTTTAAAAATCCGACGTGCACTGACCGGTTTCGGACGGTGGCCGCCTTAGTGAGAAGCCAGTGACGTAATAATTCTGCTAACAAGCCCTCTTACAACGCCCGCTCAATCTCAGTGAATACCAAAGACTGGTTACTTTAGCCATCTTCGCACTTTGAACTACAAAACTCACTGAATATCGCTACACCTTCAATGAGGACAATTGAGGAACACATTACAGGATAGATTTTGCCCTCGTGAATAGAAGTTCAAACGCCAGAGTACTTCGGAAACCTCCTTAAAGGGTTAAATACGAGACTGAACCACCTTTTCTATAAAACGTCACATGTTCCTTAGTATGCCCACAGGCACTAAAAAACTTCAGTAGAAATGTGAGATTAAAAACGAGATATCAGGAAGCTACGAGACTTCCGCCAAGCCTCGCAGCCAATAGGTTTCCTAAGAAACTTGTAGTCAAATGTTATCAGCTTTGTTCTCGAATACATTGTGTTATAGCCTCCTGCTTTCATGTTAACACTAATGATCTTCAGTCGACCATGAGAGAGACAGTAAGCACGTTTAAGTGATCGCTATGTGGAAACAACCCATGGAGGTGGGAGATTATGACAATAAGGAAAACCAAGAGATCTACGTACAGATCATAGAGGGCACTATTCGCAACCATACTATGTCTCCCCAGTTACTACTGAAGCAAGTTCTAGTTATTAACTAACTGTTACAATCTTCAATCAGTACTGATCTGCATTTAGGGCAGTCGCCCAGGTGGCAGATTCCCTATTTGTTGTTTTCCTAGCCTTTTCCTAAATGATTTCAAAGAAATCGGAAATTTATTGAACATCCCTCTTGGTAAGTTATTCCAATCCCTAACTCCCCTTCCTATAAATGAATATTTGCCCCAGTTTGTCCTCTTGAATTCCAACTTTATCTTCATATTGTGATCTTTCCTACTTTTATAAACGCCATTCAAACTTATTCGTCTACTAATGTCATTCCACGCCATCTCTCCGCTGACAGCCCGGAACATACCACTTAGTCGAGCAGCTCTTCTTCTTTCTGTCAATTCTTCCCAACCCAAACATTGCAACATTTTTTTAACGCTACTCTTTTGTCGGAAATCGCCCAGAACAAATCGAGCTGCTTTTCTTTGGATTTTTTCCAGTTCTTGAATCAGGTAATCCTGGTGAGGGTCCCATACACTGGAACCATACTCTAGTTGGGGTCTTACCAGAGACTTATATGCCCTCTCCTTTACATCCTTACTACAACCCCTAAACACCCTCATAACCATGTGCAGAGATCTGTACCCTTTATTTACAATCCCATTTATGTGATTACCCCAATGAAGATCTTTCCTTATATTAACACCTAGATATTTACAATGATCCCCAAAAGGAACTTTCACCCCATCAACGCAGTAATTAAAACTGAGAGGACTTTTCCTACTTGTAAAACTCACAACCTGACTTTTAACCCCGTTTATCAACATACCATTGCCTGCTGTCCATCTCACAACATTTTCGAGGTCACGTTGCAGTTGCTCACAATCTTGTACTATGTGTTGCCACCCATACAGTGAGGAGATCCTGCTTGCAGTTATGTTTTAACTCACACGTTGGCAGCAATTATAGTGATTTGTGAGGAGTTTTACTGTTGCCAGCGTACATATTGTCGTATCGTGAAATGATATTTGAGTCGCACATTTCAGGGTGTAACTGATTAGTATATTATATTCCTTCAGTATTTTAAGGCTATTATAATAATACTAGCAAGATACCCGTGCTTCGCTACGGTATTATACTGAAATTTATAATTGAATGCTTATTGTTGTAGATATAGGCCCTATAATCCGCCGAAATTCGCGATCTGACTCGTTTACTGCGAGAATCCGCCAAAATTCGCGATCAGACTCGTTTTCTAATACATTACAGCAAGTTTCCTCCCATTTTCCAATCTTTCATTCCAGCAATCGATTTCGTACTTCCCGGGTTAGGTCCAAGTATTCCACCCGGTCAGTTGGGTCCCTAAATCTTTGCCATCTTTTCCTATAAGCATGTTTAATATGGATCAAATCCTTCAGGAGAACCGGCGTGGTGTCTTCTTGAGTGCCTTGGCGGTACTGAACCCACGGCCGGACTGTATTCCTAGTCATTACCCGTCCAGGACCCGTTTCCAGCGGGATCCGCACATTTAACGACGGTCCAGAAAAATTATTATTATTATTATTATTATTATTATTATTATTATTATTATTATTATTATTATTATTATTATTATTATTATTATTATAGATGTTCTGGACCCCACAGCAAGATGCAAGACCGCTACTTGGCGGTAACTAACATCTGCTGCCATTGTCATTGTTGACAATGTGACCAGCACCATTGTCGCGCGTAGGCAAATGTGCGGGATTTCTGGCGATACGAATGACATACTTCCGTGCATTATTGACCTTATTATAGAGGTGAACGGACGGTCAA
The DNA here is from genome assembly GCF_040414725.1 of Anabrus simplex. NCBI lineage: Eukaryota > Metazoa > Arthropoda > Insecta > Orthoptera > Tettigoniidae > Anabrus > Anabrus simplex. The sequence continues at coordinate 263,985,014 of NC_090266.1, read as the reverse complement.
TCTCTTTCCTATCGTTTACTTCAAATTAGTTTAAATTTTTATTTATATGCCAGGAGAATCTACTGTAATCTAAGAACGTTCTCCGAAGGAAAAGATGGTTCATGAAAACGAACCCAGGAAAGATTAGAAATGATCTGTTTATGATCAGAATAAGTACATCGAAAATCTACAGCCTGTTTCCAGACATTCGACAGGGTCAGGAATGGAATGAATAAAGCCCCCGTCTAGCGGCGACAATAGGAATTGTTCCGGCTGCCGAAGCCTGTCGCACTTCCCTGGGGCAATGATTAATAAATGATAAATGAAATGAATTGATATTGGACAGTGTTGCTGGAATGAATGATGACAGGGAAAACCGGAGTATCCGGAGAAAAACCTGTCCCGCCTCCTTTTTGTCCAGCACGAATGTCACATGGAGTGACCGGGATTTAAACCACGGAACCCAGCTCTGAGAGCCCGGCGCGCTGCCGCCTGAGCAACGGAGGCTCCTTGTAAGTACATTGCGAACAGTAAAATCAATTGGTCTCCCCTCCTTTTTCCAACCCACCGCCGTTAAGTTTATTTACCCCCCAAAAAAGATGAAAAGATGGCGTGCTTCTTTATGTTTAAAGGAGATTCCAAACATCAATGTGGTCACGTCTATTGCCTTCAGTTTTGAGATATAAGTATACCCATAAAAATAATTCACTTTTTTCACTTCCTTTCAAACTCCTCCCCCTCCCCCCCTAAGTGAATTTTCCCGCAAAAATACTTGTTTCTTTAATAGTAAAGGGTCTTCTAAATACCAAATATCACGGCTCTAACTTCTTCAGTTTTAGATTTATGTGTCCTGACGAAAGGAATTCAACTCCTTTTCACTCCCCCCCCCCCCACACCCCAAGATGGTTTCCCCCCAAAACGCGTTTTCCTTTGTTTTTAAAGGAGATCCAAATACCAATTTTCACGTCTGTAACAACTTTAGTTTTTATTAGCTTATGTATTCTCATACACATAAGTCAAGTAATTTTTCTATTCTTTAACCCCCCCCCCCTTCATTGGATTTTCCGGGAATACGTGTTTCTTTACTTTTAAAGCAGATTCCAAATATCACATTTCACGTCTGTAACATCTTCATTTTTGAGATATCAGTAGCCTAATTAAAAGAATTCAACACCATTTTCAGTCATTATTAACTACCCCCTACACCCAAGTGGTATTTCCGAAAACAAAAGTACATGTTTGTTTATTTTTAAAGGAGATTCTAAATACAAATTATTACATCTATAAACTTTAGAAGTTTTGAGATATAGATACACTCATTTTAAAAACTTCGTCCCCCTTTTCACCCCCCATAATTTGGATTTTTCCAAAACGAAAAAATACCTGTTTCTTTATTTTTAAAGTAGATCCCAAATACCAGTTTTCAGGTCTGTGATATCTTCAGGTTCTGAAATATAAGTAGCCACATTAGAGGCATTCAACCTGTTTTTCACCCTTTTCCACACTTCGTATTAGGATTTTCCGAAAACAAAAAATATGTGCTTCTTTATTTTTAAAGGACATTCTAAATACCAATTTTTACATCTATAAACTTTAAAAGTTTTGATGTATAGATACACTCATATTAAAAATTCACCCCCTTTTTACCCCCCCACCATTAATTGGACTTTCTAAAAACAAAAAATACGCGTTTCTTTATTTTTAAAGGAGATCCCAAACACCAATTTTCAGGTCTGTAATACCTTCAGTTTCTAAGATATAAGTATTCTCTTTAAAGGTATTCAACCCCTTTTTCACCCCTTTTCACCCCTCCTGTTGGGATTTTCCGAAAACAAAAAAATACGTGTTCCTTTATTTTTAATGAAGATTCTAAATACCTATTTTTACATCTCTAAACTTAAAAACGTTTGAGATATAGATGCACTCATTTTAAAAATTCACCCCCTTTTCACCCTTGCATTAATTGGATTTTCCAAAAACAAAAAAATACGTGTTTCTTTATTTTTGAAAGCGATCAAAAGTACCAATTTTGAGGTCTGTAATATCTTCAGTTTTTGAGATATAAGTACCGGTATCCTGATTAAAGGCATTCAACCCCTTTTTCACCCTTTTTAACCCCTTCTATTGGGATTGTCTCAAAACAAAAAAATACGTGTTTCCTTATTTTTAAAGGAGATTCTAAATACAAATTTTCACATCTGTAAACTTTTCAAGTTTTGAGATATAGACACACAAATTTTAAAATTTCACCCCCCTTTTCACCCCTTTACCGACGGAATATCCAAAAATCCTCTCTTAGCGAGCACCTACATCTTAATATGAATATATCTCCAAAATTTCATTTCTTTATGTCCAGTAGTTTTGGCTCGGCGATGATGAATCAGTCAGTCAGTCAGTCAGGACAAGCTACTTTATATATATAGATATCAGGCACGTAGAATAGCGTCCGGATCCATCTCAGTGGTCGGCGTACTATCCTTCGGTTCAGAGAGACTCGGATTCGGTTCCCGGCCGGGATTTTAATTGGGTGTTTGTGATCGTCTTAATACACCTCTCTTCATCCACATACGACATACCATGCTACCAACCGCCACAGAGGCACGCTACAGTGAATACATGTCTTCAATTAGGGTTGGCGTCAGGAAGAGCACCCGACATTAATCCTGGGCTAAATCATCTCAAGTGGTAACCCCAATAAATAGAAAAATTGCCAAGAAGAAGAATACTATCCGGTAAGTAGTTTAGTGCCCCTTCCACATTTGGCTTTTAAGCTTCGATCATATTGGAGGCACGCTTGTGGAAGTAATTTGGTGGCACGCGCGTGCGCAAGCTGGCGTGAACAGCAATGTGCTTACACTAAATGCAAGCATGTGCAAGTTAATTATTATGAACAGGTCAGTCGAAATGGAGATGTCAGACGATGAGGACATTGTTTTGGAAAATAGCGTTTTAAAGTTTCTATTTTTGGATGAGCAGGAAATCAGGGAAGAGTGGGTGAACGGGTATTTTTTGGACAGAGAGGAGGATAGAGAGTATACACGAATATTCAACGATTTGCTTAGACAGCCTGATAAGTTTTTTGAATACTTCAGAATGATGCCAGACACTTTCTACTATATACTGGACAAAATCACACCTAGAATAAGGAGGCAAACAAATTTCCGAAAGAGTGTATCACCTGAAGAGCTCCAAAACACTACACTGTCACTGCTTCGATGGTCAGAAATCAACTGAGATCACGCACGCTTGCAACTACAAAACAAATAATTTTGTTTCGAAGTTGCGTCGGATCAAGCTTGCGCAAGCGTGCAGTTGCTTGTGGCGGGCAGTGTGAGCGGCGATGGACAAGTCACCACTTGTTTCTGTCGCTCTCCTGCAGATTTTGTTTATATGTGCACGCTTGCGCACGCGCGCGCCACGAAATTACTTGCACAAGCGTGCCTCCAATGTGATCAAAGCCATACTGCTCGGGGATACACACGGGTTTGGGTCCCACAACTCTCAGCCTGCATTCGGGAAATAGTGGCAGTCCCGAAGATGGTTTTATGTGGTTTCTCATTTTCACACCACTGCCTTAATTAAGGCCACGGTCACTTCCTTCCCAGTCCAAGCGCTGTCCTATCTCGAAGTCGCTATAAGGGGTAGTGTCGGTGCGACGTAAGACAAACAGGAAAACAACGTTGACACCCCGAGCGAGATGGCTACGTGGTATGAGTTGTGTAGCGGTGAGCTTGCATTCGGGAGATCGTCGATTCAAACCTCACCGAGGGCGTCCCTGAAGATGGCTTTCCATGGGTTCACCATTATGATACTACGCAAAAGATAAAAGGCATTGCTACTACAGGTCTTATGAGACGCCAGAATGTCAGAATATGTTCATGAAAAGGGACTTCTGTAGTGTGCCAAAAACCTACCGACACGGTTTCAGAATTCTTGAATGCCAACAGACAGAACTGAGAATAGATCCTGCATCATCGGGCAGAGGAGGCGAGCACCTAATCAACCGCGCTATTCAGGCGGTCAGGATTTTTGAATCAGGTGGGCTTAAACAACTTCATTAATCATGCTTACATATAGTTACAGGCATTTCTAGTAATTTCCAGGCAACATTTAACGATTTTCCTATGTGCCATTTTCATAGACTGTAATCGCCGCTTCCAATTTCTTGATTTAATTATGGATACAGGCCGGATTATCGGGAAAGTTCCATACACAAAGAAACTAAAGAGACTGTTGACTACGACGCTTTAAACCCACGAATGAAGCAACAATAAAACAGCTCGAATGTACGTTAATGTCTGAGTAAGATACCTGCTAGCATCACGAGCATCTAGGGCTTTATTAGACCTCACATCCGCCATTAAAACGGAATAGGAAACCATAAATTAATGAAGACGAAAAATACTGTTGGTACAAATGTTCACCTTCCTTAGAAACCAGTTTTAAAAGAGTTCACAGCCAATGAGCCGAAAAGTGAAAAGAAAAAAGTAACATGAAAATTCTTGTTTTCGATCCGGGGTCTCCTAGCAGTCGACGATATATTGTGTAAATAGTCTTTCAGCTATTTAGGCAGGTTTCTCGGATAAATGGTGATCGTAGTAACCTTCGGTTTAGGGGGACCGGGTTTGATTCCTCTGCCTCGGAGACTCTTCGTTTCTACACAATACACCACACTGTCGACCACCACTTGTCAAATTCATCCCTCCACGTACGGCTAGAGTCAGAAATAACATCAGACCGTTAAACTGGACGAAGTCCACACTACAAGCATCTGCGACCCCACCAGGATTTGAGATAAGTGGCAGAGAACAAGAAGTCTATCGGCCATTTATTATGACCGATCGTGAAATGCGAAGTCAGGGAATTTGATTGTTTTAAAATTATGTTATACAAACAGTGTCTTTCCGTCTCACTCCGCAACGCTTTTTATAGCAAGATGTCGTCAGCGACTGGCAGTTATTGCTGTATTGTATTTTAGACATAGTTTGAGGAAGAAATACAAAGGCAGGAAAGATTTCCAAATTAGAGTTTGAATACATATGACAATACACATTTTGTCGTTAGAAACGACTCTAAACATGAAAATGTACGAGTATTTACTTGAATCTTCCTACGAAATTCTTTAAGCAATCTGATGGTAATATTTTATATTTGACATTAAAAGTGAAAAAGCTAAATACGAAAATAGGTTGAAATATGTCCAATAGTTTCCTCGCCCTAGAAACTCGCTGGGTGTTCTGACATTCACAAATCATGATTTGCATTTTTTTTTTTTTTCGTGAGTAAAATCAATACAAATTTTGATTAAATAAGAGTGGTAAAAATACACAAGTTGTATATTTAAATCATTACTTTTTGAGAAATTCTGTTAAAATCACATGTACTCTCTGGTTGACAGGAGGAAGTAGAACTGACACGCTTGTTGGAAATGGAGTTCCAATTTTAATCAATTTTGAGAGCATTACTGTTCGTGCAGCAGTATGCTTTGAACAAACATACTTGCTGCACTGCCTGACCTAGGTTTCAAAGACCGCACGTCCGAGTACTTCCTGCCCATGAGTGACGTAATTTCCATTTCTTCACTAGACTCAAGTTCAACGTCATTAGAAATTCTCCATACGTTTCAGTGTCATCCTTGAGCTTAGGAAATATATTAACTAATGGAGTGTAATTCAACCCATGTGAATTCATTTGGAATTACATTCTGTTGTGTCACCTCTGTGAAAGGTTACTTTCGCGTGAGAAGAAGGATACGCGCATAGCGATCCACGTTTACATGTTCGATGGAAACGTAAATCCCAATATAGTTCTAGTAAACAATGGAACAATGAGTAAAAAGTTAGAAACGCACTTTAATTACTAATTTTGAAGACTAGCGATGAAGTACTTCTGACTAACTCACCATTATAGCCAAGTACATGCTCTGTAAGGTATGAAACACGGAAACCTTTAGTGGCCATTCTGAGTCCTTGAACGGTACACACATATGCGGGGAAATCCTACGATAGTACCCTATTCTAAGTTCTGAGACACCTATCCTCATCCTAGTTTCAAATAATTACTCTTTCCCTTTTTCTCGGACTCTCTCCGATATCTGTAACCACTTGATATCAATCTAGCTCTTCTTAGACATGCCAATTTTTGGGGTTAAAAAGTTAATTTTCACGTCTATTAATACGGGTCGCTGAGGTTCACTCAGCCTTCACAAAAATGAGTACAAGGTTAACTCCAAGGGGGCACAGGTGGCCGGACATATAGCTTTTGCTACTTGCTTTACGTCGCACCGACACAGATAGGTCTTATTGCGACAACGGGACAGGAAAGGGCTAGGAGTGGGAAGGAAGCAGCCGTGGCCTTAATTAAGGTGGGAAATCACGGAAAACCCTTTTCAGGGCTGCCGACAGTGGGGTTCGAACCTACTATCTCCCGAATACTGGACACTGACCGCACTTAAGCGACTACAGCTATCGAGCTCGGTGGACATATAGCTGTCCACTCTATCCTACTAATTGTCGAAGTTACGGATAGTCGAAGACTTAACTTCAACCCCTCCCATGGGCCTTCACGGCCTGTACGGAGATGACTGCTTTGCATAACAAGGGTCATGAAAGCATCAATTTAAGTATCAATAAATTCTTGTTTTAACATTGAACTGGATTATTCGTATTCAGACTGTTCTGAATCAAGAAATCAAGATACAGCCTGAACTGATGTCCTACGTATTGTTCCTTTGGAATTTACTGAATTGGTATCTCATATTTAGCATCGAGACAACATTTCCAATCATATCTTTAAAAAATTGCAATATACAGTAGTACAGACACCACTATAATATCCCACCCCTCCCCCACACACAGATGAGTTTATTGTAGCTGAGGGTTCAATTCCCGACCGGGCCAAGGATTTTAACTGTGTATGATTAATTCCTCTGACTCGGGGACTGGATACTGACTGCATCTCGCATTTATAGGTTCATCTCAGAACGTCAATTCACAATTAATATACAAAGTTAGCCTGCATACAGTAGTAAAAATAAAATGGCGTATGGCTTTTAATGCCGAGAGTGTCCGAGGACATGTTCGGCTCGCCAGGTGTAGATCTTTCCATTTGACTCCCTTAGGCGACCTACGCGTCGTTGTGAGGATGAAATGATTAAGTCGACACATACACCCAGCACCCTTACCTGCGGAATTAACCAATGATGGTTAAAATTCCCGACCCTGTCGGAAATCGAACCGGGGACCCATGTGACCAAAGGCAGCACGCTAACCATTTAGATATGGTGTCTGACAAAATGTACTGAAATGTCATATTTAGAAATTTTGCATTGACAAGTAGTTAAAATATACAAAATACACGTTCGAATAAGACAGAAAAGCTAAACATCTTCTTTTAGAAAGGAGTTTATTCTGGTATGCTGGGAAAGTGGCTCAGGCGATAGAAACGATGGCCTTCTGAAGTTGGTGGGCTCGATCCGCCTCAGTCGGGTGGGGGTTTGAATACCCCCCCAGCCTCGTGTCGGAAGATTTGCCGACCCGTAAAAGACTCAAAGGATAAAAATTCGGTATCTGGACGTCTCCGAAAGCCCTAAAAATAATTAGTGGGACGTAAAAGCAATTACATTATTATTATTATTATTATTATTATTATTATTATTATTATTATTATTATTCTAGCGTGAAGCAGCCTCTCGCTATCAGCAAAGCACAATGAAAATAAACCCGTTGCAAATGCCAGTTAAATAAGAAGCTGTTGTGAATTTTACGTAATTGATTAACTATTATCATTTCTCTAGTATGCCTCTTCAGTGACACCTAGGCTATATATGACAGCTGTTGGTGGAGCTGTGGAGGATCAAACCAGCCTTCGGGCTGAAAAACCAACATACACAAACTATTATTCGGGTAGATAAACCTCGTCGGGGAGTTATTCATCTCAAATACGGTCATCCTCAAATTACTCTGAGCAGATATTCTTCTTTTCAGTTGTAATCTTGCACTCAAAGAAGGCACTCACTTTTGAAAAAGTGGTCGAACCGTGCACGTTATTTGAATTGTGCCAATGCAATAAGAACGTTGGTGTGTGTAGCCTGTGTAAGACATACACGGCTTCTGAGAGGCTTGGTGTTGGGTGGAGATACGTTACTTTATTCCACATACGGAAATAAGATCAGGGAAAGTAGCTTGGCCTTCGTACGGGAAGGATGAAGAGAAATGTATTTACAGTCATTCAAATGTCAAGGAACTTACTTATATGGTTGCCAAGTACATGGGGTCAATTTCAGCCACAGCAATGACTACGATTAATCTCTGAATTCTTGAGATACACAGTGTGAGCTAAGTTTTGAATATTTAATTGATGTCTTTCAACGATAAAAGCTCTCACCTGCTATCAACGCATCAAGGTAACTTCTTCAGAGGTTTTCATGAAGCTGATAGAAAGCAGAACAATCCTTTACAGCAATAGGTCAATCTCAATCAAAGGATGTAATTCCTGGTACATGATCGTGTGAAATTAAAACAATAAAAACAATGGACCTACTCCAGGAACAAAACCACAGATTATGTTGACTTAATGCCCTCCACCTTGTGAATAAATTGGCAAAAAGGGCAATAATAATAATAATAATAATAATAATAATAATAATGATAATAATAATCTGTACTCTTCAGGGCTTTATACGCCTCAGAAACCATATGCCTTAGAGGTCGCTCTAAAACTATAGAAATTGAAAAGCAAGAAAGGAAATCTGCGGAAAATTTATGGTCCAACGATATATTTTTTTTTTTGTTAGTTGCTTTACGTCGCACCGACACAGATAGGTCTTATGGCGACGATGGGAGAGGAAAGGCCTAGGAGTGAGAAGCAAGCGGCCGTGGCCTTATTTAAGGTTCAGCCCCAGCATATGCCTGGTGTAAAAATTGGAAACCACGGGAAAACATCTTCAGGGCTGCCGACAGTGGGGTTCGAACCCACTATCTCCCGGATGCAAGCTCACAGCTGCGCGCTCCTAACCGCACGGCCAACTCGCCCGGTTTCACCAGAAAAACTGTGGATTAAGAGTGGACCTGTACTCGTTAACCGACAGGTTCACTGATGCCGTACGCAAGAGACGCCTGAAATTCTAAGGCCATATGTATAGAATGTACAGCGTCAGACTCACCGAAAGATTATTTCAAGTCATCAACTCAAAGAAGGTCAAAATAAACTGGCTAGAAGAAACTAACATCACGGACATCATAGAAGATCGTGGGGCTATTACTTAGTACAATAATGGCCAAGCACAAATTCGTGGAGAAATCTAAAAAGAAAACTGGCAGGAAGTGGTCCACAGAACGCAAGATGCAACACAGTGCATTCATGAAAAGATTTTTGGAGGATAAGAAGGCGAAAACCACCAGGCCAACGAACAATTTCAAACGTGCTTTTTGAAAGGGCATAACGAAGAAAGAAGCAGCAGAAGAAGAAGAATCCCGAGATGGTACAGTTCTTCTCAGACACACCCCCAATGGAGGTGAGCTGCATGAACTATTTTAATCACATTACCAGCCCTCGTGCCATTCTTAAATCTCTGGCAGTACCAGGAGTCGAACCCGAGCCTCCGAGGACGGCAGCTAATAACACAAATCGTTATGCTACGGAGGATATAATCATCATATTAATAATAAGAAGTAGAATAAGAAGACCAAAGCACGGGACGACGTATAGCAAAGACTGACTCTGCTTCTTCAGTACTGGAGTCTGCTAAGTTTTTATGTCCGGAAGTGAACACGCGTAACCTGCACGATAATGTAAGTTTGTGTTGTGTCCAGCGAATACGTGTGTAATTTTAGATTAAATAGAGATTCAGATCAGGGATGAATAGCCTAATTTGGAATGTGGTACTATCTTAGCATTTGATCTAAGCGGGATATGGATAAGGGGGTAATTTAGTACAGTACCATAACATAATCATTCCACAGATAAGAAGCTCGATTTGTTCTGGGTGATTTCCGACAAAAGAGTAGCGTTTCGAAAATGTTGCAAAACTTGGGCTGGGAAGACTCTGGGAGAAAGGAGACGATCTGTTCGACTAACGAATAAGTGGTATGTTCTGAGCCGTCAGTGGAGAGATGGCGTGGTATGACATTAGTAGGCGAATAAGTTTGAGTGATGCTTTTAAGAATAGGACAATTTGGGGCATATATCCATTTACAGGAAGAGGAGTAGGGATTGGAATAATTTACCAAGGTCGTGGTTCGATAAATTTTCAAATTCTTTGAAATTATTTAAGAAAAGACCAGGTGAACGACAGGCAGGGAATGTACCACCCGGGCGACTGCCCTAAATACAGATTAGTGGTGATTAATTGTGACTGATAAACAACATTCAGAACAGCAACAGAAAATAACTGCAACCAGGGACTGAATCACGCAGCTTTGGATTATCAGTCCTATTATTATTATTATTATTATTATTATTATTATTATCTAATGGTTTTTCGTCGCACCGGTTCAGGTCTTGGCTAAGATTGAATAGGACAGAGCTAGGACTGGGAAGAAAGCGAGCATGGCCTTAATTAATGTATACCCTCGGCATCTGCCACGTGTGAAATTAGGAAACCACGGAATCTATCTTCAGAGTTGTTGACACAGCTGACAGCTACATGACCCGAATCGCGCAGCCAAGGCGGTTTACTATTAAAGAAGGTGTCCCCTCGTGCTCAGCTGTGATAATACAGGGTGAGTCCCGTAAGGGTTGTCGTCCTTCCTGTATGCCGCGTGTCGGTAAACGAAACCGCGGTCGCCGTCACGCTATTGCAGGGCCTCTCAGGGTGCATGCACTGTGCAAAAGACGACTTTGCTTGGTTGACCAGAGTGCAGACCCCCCACTCCTCGATTAGGAGCAATAGCGCTGTCTCTCTCTTTCCCCACGCCTGTCTCGCTCGCTCCCCCCGTCTCCCTCTTCCTCACTTGCTCCGTAGCGCTCCAAATCCGAGCCGAGCTTAGCCGAGTAGCCCAAAGACGAAGCGTTGGTCCGGGCCGAGCCGAATCGATGCACAGTGCACGGAACTCTTGCGCCTCGATTTGCAGGCGTGAGATTTTGGGCGTTTGAGAGGCCCTGCTCTATTCCGTAACTTTGATGAATGGATAATTAGATTCAAAAACAGATAGAAATGTAATAAAATTAACCCCATTACAAGAAGTGTTGTAGCCTCCGTGGCTCAGGCGGCAGCGCGCCGGTCTCACCGCTGGATACCGTGGTTCAAATCCCGGTCACTCCATGCGACATTTGTGCTGGACAAAGCAGAGACGGGACAGGTTTTTCTCCGGGTACTCCGGTTTTCCCTGTCATATTTCATTCCAGCAAATCTCTCCATTAACATTTCATCTATCAGTCATTTATAATTGCCCCAGAGGAGTGCGACAGGCTTCGGTAGCCGGCACATTTCCTATTCTCGCCGCTAGATGGGGCTTCATTCATTCATTCCATTCCTGACCCGGTAGAATGACTGGAAACAAATTGTGGAGATCTACAAGAAGTGTTGAAAATGCTCTTTCTCAGCCAATAGACAAGCGTTGAAAACAAGAGGTCCATTGAGTGGTTTGATGTTTTCTTCCCAAGTTTAGATTTAGTTATAGTTGAGCATGTAGCAAACACTTCAAGAACACAGCTCATAACAAGAATAATCTAAGCAATATATCTTGTTTTCTTTTTTTCTTGCTAGTGGCTTTACGTCGCACCGACACAGATAGGTCTTATGGCGACGATGGGATAGGAAAGGCCTAGGAGTTGGAAGGAAGCCACCGTGGCCTTAATTAAGGTACAGCCCCAGCATTTGCCTGGTGTGAAAATGGGAAACCACGGAAAACCATCTTAAGGGCTGCCGACGGTGGGATTCGAACCCACTATCTCCCGGATGCAAGCTCACATTTGCGCGCCCCTAACAGCACGGCCAACTCGCCCGGTGCAAGACATCTTATTGCTCTGTACAATATGCCCGAGATATTTTAGTCAAATCCTCGAATACTTAGTGCGTGCAAAATCTAATAAATTCTGATGTGTATATTGGAGCAAGGATAGGGAACGAAGCAGACATGCTCTACCTATAAATAAATTCTGATGTGTATATTGGAGCAAGGATAGGGAACGAAGCAGACATGCTCTACCTATAACTTATGTCTCAACCCAAGATTTACGTGGAGTTGCTGTAGTATATCGCGATAAAGCACTTCTTTTCTGGAATGCGGGAGGTGCATCTTCACTAACTGATCACTAAGGCTGTCGCGATTCGAATTCTGTGAGAATAATGAAATAAAAATCCTTCCACGCTAAGCTGGAGGTCCCATAACAAAGAACACAATGTGTTACCTGAGGCCTTCTAAAACCCGAATGAAGTAACCAGAACAACAAATTAGTCAATATGACCGCTTTCCTTTGGTTGCTGATAACTAACTTATCACTATTTTATTTCGAGCCTTATAACCGTTCCCAAAATTGCTTGTCCTAGCTAATTTCAGTGAATATGAAATAACCATAAAACTAATTTTCTTTTTGGAATATGAAATGCGTTTATCTAGTGAAAGCAGTGCCAGAGAGTCTCGACTTTGACTGTTGAAAATAGGAAGTTTGTAATATTACATGACTGTTTATATCACGATCACTTCTGGTCACCAGTTTTACGTGTAATTCGTAGCACAGGTAGGCCCTATATGACTTTTGAAATCGAAACTTCCACGTGCATTGGCTGGGATTCGAATCTTGGCTATCCAGACGAAAGGCTAATGGCAATATCGTTCGAGTAGAATCCCCCCAACCCCATAAATAAATAAATAAATAAAATAAATAATATCTGCCTAACGCCCCTTAACTACTATCGGTCTTCAGGGACCCCAAAATGTCAGAATTTTGTCTTGAAGTCAATAAATCACCAAGCGAGTGACTGCGCTGTTTGAGTCAGGAAGCTGTCTACTTGCATTCGGGATATTGTGGGTCGAGCCCCACTGTCGATAGCCCTGAAGATGGTTTCCCGTGGATTCCCATGTTCACACCAGGCAAATTCTGGGGCTGTACTTTAAGGCCATGGCCGCTTCCTTCCCACGCCAAGCCCTTTCTTATCCCATCGTCGCCAAGACCCGAGTCGGTGCGACGAAAAACCAATAGCTATTATTATTATTATTATTATTATTATTATTATTATTATTATTATTATTATTATTATTATTATTATTATAGGAGTGAGAATCCAAGGCTGAGACGTAAAGCAGATAGAAAAAACTATTGCGCTTTCCTCTGAGCTGCTCAGCTCGGCCGAAACATTAAATTGATTTAATTTAGGATACTGGTACTGTCAACCAAAGATATTCTCGTAAAATACTAGGCAAGATTTGTCTAAGATGTAAGCAGAGAATGCAATTTGCTAACAATGCCACCGCGTGTATCCTTATGCTTTTTTGGAATTTCTCTTTTCTTCGTTGTTAGAAACGAGGTTTCTTTGAATACGACACGCGTTTTTATCTATATAAAGATAACTAAATTAAACCAGAGTTTCGTAAAGCAGCGTCATGCCCTGCAGGCTCGCGTTTGATTCCTGGCTTGGAGAGGCCGGGAACGGGGTACTCTCAGTCCCAGGTAATACTACTGAGAAGTGACGAGTTAAAATCCTTCTCTGTCAAGCTGTTAACGGATTTCCGTAGTATTCCTTAACTTCGGTCTACCTAATGTCGGTATGGTACCTTATAAACATACATACATACATACATACATACATACATACATACATTATCATTATAGACTGTTATGCCTTTCAGCGTTCAGTCTGCAAGCCTCTGAGAATTTACTAAACGTCGCCACAATCCTCGATTTGCAACTAGTGCTGTGGCCTCATTTAGTTCTATACCTCTTATCTTTAAATCGTTAGAAACCGAGTCTAATCATCGTCGTCTTGGTCTTCCTCTACTTCTCTTCCCTCCATAACAGAGTCCATTATTCTCCTAGGTAACCTATCCTCCTCCATTCGCCTCACATGACCCCACCACCGAAGCCGGTTTATGCGTACAGATTCATCCATCGAGTTCATTCCTAAATTAGCCTTTATCTCCTCATTCCGAGCACCTTCCTGCCATTGTTCCCACCTGTTTGTACCAGCAATCATTCTCGCTACTTTCATGTCTGTTACTTCTAACTTATGAATAAGATATCCTGAGTCCACCCAGCTTTCGCTCCCGAAAAGCAAAGTTGGTCTGAAAACAGACCGATGTAAAGATAGTTTCGTCTGGGAGCTGACTTCCTTCTTACAGAATACTGTTGATCGCAACTGCGAGCTCACTGCATTAGCTTTACTACACCTTGATTCAATCTCACTTACTATATTACCATCCTGGGAGAACACACAACCTAAATACTTGAAATTATCGACCTGTTCTAGCTTTGTATCACCAATGTGACATTCAATTCTGTTGAATTTCTTACCTACTGACATCAATTTAGTCTTCGAGAGGCTAATTTTCATACCATACTCATTGCACCTATTTTCAAGTTCCAAGATATTAGACTGCAGGCTTTCGGCACAGTCTGCCATTAAGACCAAGTCGTCAGCATAGGCCAAACTGCTTACTACATTTCCACCTTATAAAGTCGCAAATAATTTCTTCCCCAACCTAGTTTCAACTAATTAGGAATACACATCACTGGCACCACTTTCGAACAGATTATGAAACTAAGTTCATGGAAATGCTGGCCCCTTGCGTGAAAAAGAAACGATAAAATGTAAATTCAACTCTGATAATTGTATCTGGAAATCTGAAATTTTGTGAAAACGTAACCGGCATTCTACCAATTGATAATAGTTTTAGGATTTTATTTCCATGCCTTCATCGTGTGGGTCTTAGCAGGTGATGAAATTCTACAAAATCCCGTGGCTTAGCAGCTCTGGAAATAAATAAATCCTCTTAAATTTTTAGGGAACAAATAGCTATCTTTGAATTTTCTTGAAGCCATTACATTATATAGCCTAAATGTAATCAAATAGGACGATGTTGTTAATGTTAAATGGATGTAAGTAATAAGCCAGCGTTGGCGGAATATAGCTTTCAAATTAGATATAAGCTTCGCGTCAGAAGTACTATTGAACGGCTCAGGTCAGCCGAGAGACCATAGAGCGTCGGCTGGCTGGGAAAGGAAGTCCTAAAACGTCGTATTGACAAGTCGAACTTAGAACAGGTAAACATATCTCCATATTATAGGTTATGTTAACATTAATGTACTAAAACACATCAACGTACTGTAAGGTGCACGACTACCTTATTTTGAAAAGGATACCACCAGTTTCATTCAGCCGTCCATGTACTACGTAAATGAGATATCTTCAGCATAATAAATAATAATAATAATAATAATAATAATAATAATAAAATGTTGTATGGCTTTTAGTGCCGGGATATCCCAGGACGGGTTCGGCTCGCCAGGTGCAGGTCTTTCTGTTTGACACCCGTAGGCGACCTGCACGTCGTGATGAGGATGAAATGATGATGAAGACAACATATACACCCAGCCCCCGTGCCATTGGAATTAACCAATTAAGGTTAAAATCCCCGACCCGGCCGGGAATCAAACCCGGGAACCTTTGAACCGAAGGCCAGTACGCTGACCGTTCAGCCAACGAGTCGGACATAATAATAATAATAATAATAATAATAATAATAATAATAATAATTAGTAACAGTGTTTCCATCAACGAAAGTTTATCAGCTTATCTCAATACCACCTGGCCCAATTTTCTTCATATTTATACCGACGGATCTAAGACAACAACAGGCGTGGGTTATGCATTCTTCTGCGTTGCATCTCAGGTGTCAAAGAAGTACTCCTTATCTCAAGGGACGTCTATTGTTACTGCAAAAATTTTAGCTATCCACTCAGCAATTAGCTATGGAATTCGTCACTTACGCAAAATTCTAATACTTTGACTCACAGTGTGCCCGTCAAAAGCTACAAAATTCTCGTTGGGACCTGTCTACACATCAGTATATATTAGACATTTTGAACTTAATCTATACCGCACAGGAAGCAGCTCAGGAAGTGCATCTCCTATGGATTAAATGCCACACTGGTATAACGATGAACGAGATAGTAGACCAGCTAGCGAAAGAAGCCACAACTTGTGAACTCCGCCTTTACAAACAGCTACCATATTCTGATTTTCTGCCCATAATTAAACAACAGGTCTACAGGGAATGGTCTGAGTACTGGAATATGCCACAGCTTACAAGAGGAAAGCACTATGCTAAAATTCAGCCCACCATACCAACGCAAATATGGTTCAAGAAATTGAAACTAACTCGCAGACACCTTTCTCTTTAATTAGAATTCGTCTCGTGGGGCATGGATGCTATCCAAGTCATCTGCACAGGATCAAGGTCTTCGACAACCCTCATTGCCCAGAAGACCCTGGAGAAATAGCCGACTTGAACCACATCATACTGTCCTGTAAGGCGCACTCCCAACAACAGAACCATCTGTACTCTTCTTTGGTGAAGTTAAATACCCCACTGCCAACCTTAGTTGCTATCCTTTTATCAAACCTTACTTCACAATTATGCACTGTAATTTGCCAATATTTATCAGACTGGAATATTAATTTATAAGATATGACTTTCTTTTCAACCACGAAATGTATGTACCATAATTGTATACTCGCTCTGTAAATGCTGGTCGCATGGTCTACAGAGGCCTAACGCCATTATAAAAGAAAAAAACAATATTGGTTTCTTTCTCAGTTACTTGGGGTTCGGCATTTAGTATGGATTTAGCCAAGTTAAACGACCGGTAGCAGTTCCTGACACCAACCTTATGTGGAGGGATGTATTCACTAGAGAGTGGTGGTTGGTAGTGTGATATATGTGGATGTGTATTAGGGCGTTCAAAAGCACCCAAACTCCGAGCTAAAGGAATTAACCAAAAGCGGCTAAAATCCCCAGCCCGACCAGGATTCGAACCCGGGCCCTCTGAATCGAAGGCCACCACGCTAACCATTCAACCAAGGAGCTGGACAGCATAATAATAATAATAATAATTAATCGCAAGCAGAAAAACACCACAACTTACAGGGGTTTAATGTCGCACTATCTGACAACTTTCTATCCAGATTAAAGATACTTCAACATTTTAAAATTATGATACCTACTGTGTACCTTTGCTAAAGACATTCATGTTAAACCTCGTTCAGGGAGAAAATCACCATCTTCAGAACACGCGCGCGCGCGCGCGCGCGCACACGCTCCTTGGATATCTGTATTCGGAATAGACTAAATAAGCAAGCTACTACTCCAAGAAAACAACTAATATTAATAGTATAAATATGCTAACTAAAAAGCCTTGGGGTTGAAAAGACGCCTGCCTCTGCAAAGGCCGAGTCGCCGGCCTCGGTGTGCGGGGTCACCGGTTCCATGTTGGCCTTCTCTATATGTAAAGTTTATCACCTATTTCTCCAAGGTTGAAGAATGTAGGTTTATGTATGTACTGTATTTCCTTATTTGTTTTGAAATAAGACGACCAGGGTTTTATCTCTCCATAAGGATTGTTGGACACAATATCAAAAACAAGGCAGAATGTAATGTAATTCCACAGTAATATTTTTTCATTAGTGGTGAATTATCTGACAAAAGGACACAAAAAATCACTGCCGTAATAAGGATTAGTCAAATAGATATAAAACGCTCTCCATAAAAGTATCGTTCATGTTATGTGGTAACAGGTCTGAAGAGACTATTTCTAACTGTATAGCCTCTTCTTTACAACTAGTAACCAGGGTAAGCCGAAGAGAAGTATTGCACGAAATAAATGAAATAAAGAAGCACTGGAGGTTGCATAATAATAATAATAATAATAATAATAATAATAATCTCCGTGAAAATTCTATTGGCGATGAGACACACTGCGATCCTGGAATTTTGCCCGGAAGTGAGTATTTAACATGCCAACGAGTATCTTGATACCAGTCTACTGTATTGATGGGCTCTCGAATGCAACCAAGTAGTCTGTGATTCGTCCCTTCAACGTTGGAGGGAACCATTTAACTACCTAGACTACAAAATAAGTTCCTAAAGCAATAAAAACAACAACAACGCGAGTGCAGTTCCGTGAATTTGGATGAAAGATAAAACAGATTTGTAACGGAGAATTGTAATATCTTGTATTAATTAATTTGAGAAAATGATGTAGAATTAATGACAAACATGTTGGCACGTAAGTGGACGTTCCACTAACACTAGTGCATACAAGGAAGGATATCCGTGAATCCAAAGCGTCAGCAGTTTGACAAGACTTCCCTGGTCATGCAGTTTGCAGAAACATTATTATTATTATTATTATTATTATTATTATTATTATTAGAGCGAACTTAAAGTTTTACGTTACTGATATTATTCCAATCATAAGCCACAGAACTTTGCGGTCGTAAGCGGGCTTCGAAACACAGGACTAACAAATTAAAATATCTGGCACGTATTGACAGAGATACGAACTATAGCTTGCTGAGAAGCTAGAGATATATTCAGTAGTATTAGATATATTGTCGCTCATTCAAAAGTAATTTTATTCAGGCAAGTAATGTCCTGGTGAAATTTACCATATAGTGCCAAATACGCCAACAATTATAATTCCCGGCACTTTAGGGACATATTTTTGGTCCTCGTTGGAAGAACACTAAACCGTTTATAATCAAAAGGGTATTCAGCTAATGCTTAGAGTCGTTTTGTCTTGAAAGGAATACTTTTATTCTTTGCTAATATACCCCATGCATTCACTTACCCTTGCATGAAGACCATCTGTTGCTGCCGTTGTAAGAGCCGTCAATGTCCACAGTCTCCTTTCTTTTCACTTACATTCACAACACAACACAGGCTACGTCCCGTCTCTATCAGACCATTTCGGCTAAAATAACATCCTAGTTTTCAACTACTAACACAGTTTAGTTTCAGATAACAATGTAACTGTACCAGCACTACAGGTAACCCCTGAGCCTGTCGTTCCTCCGGACTCTGTACCTCGACTGAAAGCGAGTGTGCCGCGCGCGACTCGGGCAGCCAGGCCGTGCAGACTTGCTTGACTGCTTCCTTCGTCGAGTCCCCTGGCCACGCGCTACTACTGCTGTCAAAAATATAGGCCTCGTAACTTGGACAGCAAGTTCGCTACTGGGAGATGAGAATGATAATAATAATGATAATGATATAAGCTTTTGCAACCTACCTCCAGCAAGTGTGGGGAGAAATAAACCCGGATCTCGGCGAGACTACCAGACCGAAAAACTTCACCCTTCCCTCACCAATCTTTAAAACACTTGAGGGGTGCTAAGCTATTAATTTCGAAGCCGAGTACATTAAAGAGAAACCACATAATTGTAAATGGAAGGGAGGGGCGTTGTAACGGTTTTCTCAACTCCGAATCCGAGCGTTCGGTTTCGAATCCCAGAGCATTCGGTAGAAAAATATCTTTAAAAATTTGCTGTACGTCGCGCCGACACACATAGATCTTGTGGTGACGATGGGATAGGGAAGGCCTAGGAATGGGAAGGAAGCGGCCGTTGCCTTAAATAAGGCACAGCCCCAGCACTTGCCTGGTGTGAAAATGGAAAAACCACAGAAACCATCTTCAGGGCTGCTGACAGTGGAGTTCGAACCCACTACCTCCCGGATGCAAGCTTACAGCTGCGCACCCCTAACCGCACGGCCAACTCGCCCGGTAAAAATTATCAAGGACCTTCTTAAGAGCTGCAGGAAGGGCACCCGAACTTAAATCCCAGAATAAGAATTAGCCTACATTCAGCCATGACCTCATGCAAAAGTTACAATGTTATTTTTAAGTTTCTTGAAATATCCCTGCCCAAACACGTGAAGTAACTATCATTGACCTTCTCGACCAGATGGATCGACAGATGTTTTCCTTAGGATTCATTGGCAAGATATGCAAGTCTAGAGATTTTCTCTACTTGTTTTAAAGTCGCACTACCCACAAACAGATTTTCGGTGACTCCGTGATAGCAAAGAGATAGGCCGGGCAATATGGTGGCCGTAGCCTAACTTCATTACGTTACAGCCCCACAATCTTCCCGGCGTATAAATGGGAAACCTCAAAAAGCGATCTTCAGCACTGCTGTTAGTAGTGTCCGAACCAGTCTCCTGAATGTAATCTGACAGCTATACGACTCGTACCGAGAAGCCAGTTCCCTCGGCAGTTCAGGATTTAACGTAGCCACTGATATCGTGATCATAAGCAATGGGCCCTAAAATTATGCTTGCAATCCGACCAAAAGAATATGAATATAAATATAGGGTATCTCGCATTCAGTGACTGGGATTCGAACCGCGATAACTTTGGTGAATAATGTTATTTTCTTTACGTCCCACTAACTACTATTACGGTTTCCGGAGACGCCGAGGTGCCAGAATTTTGTCCCGCAAGAGTTCTTTTACATGCCAGTAAATGTACTGACATGAGGCTGACGTATTGAGCACCTTCAAATACCACCGGACTGAGTCAGGATCGAACCTGCCAAGTTGGGGTCAGAAGGCCAGCGCCTCAACCGTCTAAGCCACTCAGCCCGGCGCCTTTGGAGAGAGGCTTGTCAGTTTATTATTTAAAGGTCACTATTTTTCATACGAAATGGTTCCTCAATTATTCTCAGGAGGACTAAATATACCCTCTTCCAGATCCTATCCACATTCGTGGAAAAAGTCCTCTTTCTGTTAAATTCGAAAAGCGATCATGGCCAACGAACTTTTTAAAAAATCCTGCTTTGATTTAAGGTACTAGCTGCTACTTCAATTCTCGAGGGGCCAATGACCTTGGTGTTAGGCCCCTTTAAACAACAATCATCACCATCATCATGGGCATAGTCCTCAGCAACGGCTGAGATCCCGGAAGATGTTCCTAAGGACATCTGAGATGGTTACCGTCTCACCACAGAAGGCAAGGCCGGAGTTGTGGAAGAAGAAGACGCCTCACCTCCACGGATGGATGTCAGCAACTGAGCAGTTACCACCAAGACATAATGAAAGCCATGATATAAGTATACTCACATCACGAACGATAGCTGGTTGCTGTGGAAGTCCCCGAACAGGCTACGATCAGGAGTGGGAAGATCCAGGGATAAGTTGAAGAAATGGGGGTTCAGCACAATTGGAACAAGGTGTGAATGTGGACAGGAATATACCATGAGCAACATACTTCAGTGCCCTCTGTGCCCAGCATCTCCTACAAGTCACTCCGAGTGCAGCGCACATAGCAAAATACTGGGCATATGTAATATGAAGGGACAATCTCACATGTTATGTTCTGTTTACTTCAAACTGACTTGTACATTTACTAAAATTTATGTTTTCGAATCGAAAATAACATACATACATACATACATACATACATACATACATACATACATACATAACAATTATAGACCTTTATGCCTTTCAGTGTTCAGTCTGCAAGCCTCTGTGAATTTACTAAAGGTCGTCACAATCCTCTATTTGCAACTAGTGCTGTGGCCTCATTTAGTTCTCAGCCACTTATCTCTAAATCGTTAGAAACTGAGTCTAACCAACGTCGTCTTGGTCTCTCTCTACTTCTCTTACCCTCCATAACTGAGTCCATTATTCTCCTAGGTAACCTATCCTCCTCCATTCGTCTCACATGACCCCACCACTGAAGCCGATTTATGCGTGCAGCTTCATCCATCGACTTCATTCCTAACTTAGCCTTTATATCCTCATTCCGAGTACCCTCCTGCCATTGTTCCCACCTGTTTGTACCATCAAACATTCTCTCTACTTTCATGTCTTCTAACTTATGAATAATATATCCTGAGTCCACCCAGGTTTCAATCCCGTAAAGCAAAGTTGGTCTAACAACAAACCGATGTAAAGGTAGTTTTGTCCGGGAGCTGACTTCCTTCTAACAGAATCCTGTTGATCGCAACTGCGAGCTCACTGCATTAGCTTTACTGCTTTGATTCAATCTCGCTTACTACACTACCATCCAGGGAGAACACACATCCTAAATACTTGAAATGATCTATCTGTTCCAGCTTTGTATCACCAATCTGACAATCAGTTCTCTTGGATTTCTTTCTTACCGGTCACTCCATGTGACATTTGTGCTGGACAAAGCGGAGGCAGCACAGGTTTTTCTCCGGGTACTCCGGTTTTCCCTGTCATATTTCATTCCAGCAACACTCTCCATTAACATTTCATCTGTCAATCATTTATCATTGTCCCAGAGGAGTGCGACAGGCTTCGGCAGCCGGCATATTTCCTATCCTCGCTGCTAGATGGATGCTTCATTCATTCCACTCCTGACACGGTCTAATGACTGGAAACAGGCTGTGGATTTTCATTTTCATTCATTTATGGAGCAGGCTTTGTGAATCGGAGAGTCTCCAGAATTGAAAGTATAAGTTTCTTCAGCTTCCTGGCGGGGAATAGAACCCACGTCCTTCTGTGTGAACCGAGCACAAATTTACCACCTCGTCTATTCCGATATCCTGGTTTCTGTCAACAAAGTTAAAACATATTTCAAACATTGTATTTATTATCATTCTTATTAGCATTCATTCATTCATTCATTCATTCATTCATTCATTGAAGCTGTTATCTGTGGGCCACGTTTACAGTCTATCTGTCCTTCAGCTCCGCAGACGATTGCCCTTCTCTTCGTACTCTCGCCAAAGATCCGCAAGTTCCTGGTTCGATCTCAACTGTAAGTACGTTGGCCTTCTGAGACTATTTTGGACCCAAGATTTTTCGAAGGAATTTTCTTTCTATTTTTTAAAGGACTGAAGTCTGTCACACTTGTCAGTCTATTTCCACTCAATAAATTACTATTATTTTATTCTTTCCTTCTTTCTCTTTCTTTCTTTCCTTCTTTCTTTCTTTCTTAATCCGTTTACCATCCAGGATTGGATTTTCCCTCGGATTCAATGAAGGAACCCACCTCTACCACCTCAAGGGCAGTGTCCTGGAGCGTAAGACTTTGGGTCGGGGGGATAAATTGAGAAGGAAGACCAGTAGCTCACCCAGGCGGCCTCACCTGCTATGCTAAAAAGAGGCCTCATGGGGGGATGGGAAGATTGGAAAGGATTGAGAAGGAAGAGGGACGGAAGCGACCGTGGCCTTAAGATAGGAACCATTCCGGCATTTGCCTGGAGACGTGAAGAACCACGGAAAACCACATCAAGGATGGCTGAGGTGGAAATCGAACTCCCCTCTACTCAGTTGCCCTCCCGAGGCTGAGTGGACCCGTTCCAGCCCTCGTACCACTTTACAAATTTCGTGGCTGAGCCAGGAATCGAACCCGGGCCTTCGGGGGTGGCAGCTAATGACACTAACCACTACACCATAATAATAGGCCTAATAATTTTATTGGCTTAACGTCCCACTAACTACTTCTTGTGGTTTTCGGACAAGCTGAGGTACCAGATTTTAGTCCCGCAGGGGTTCTTTTACGTGCCCGTAAATCTACCGATAGGAGGCTGACGTATTTGAGCACCTTCAAATACTAGCGGACTCAGCCAGGATCGAACCTGCCAAGTTCAGGTCAGAAGGCCAGCGCCTCAACCGTCTGAGCCACTCTGCCCGACCACTACACCACAGAGGCGGTATTATTATTATTATTATTATTATTATTATTATTATTATTATTATTATTATTTAAACTCCTTATCTAAGAAGGATACTCTGAAAGTGACCTATAGAAAGTTTGACATCGACCTTCTTAATCATGGTTCCTCTAATGCATGAGTCCCGCTATATTTTGCGGTTTAGTGACCAAGGAAAAACCAAGAAGGCACAGTAAACGCTGGATGGAGAAAGTAAAATCAGATGCAGAGGTCTCAGATGGGAAGATGTCTTGGAAAAGAAGATGTATGAAGACAGGGGGAGATGGCGAGTGCTTCTACATCACACTCGGAAAATTGGAGTTAGAAAATTATGATGAATATGATGATGATGGTGGTGGTGATGTTGATGATGATGATGATGATGATGATGAGTATCCTCTTCGCCATGCTTGCCAAGTGACCACACGTACCGCATCGCAGAGCTAAGAAGAAATATTCTCTTTCTTTCATACAAAGCCAACTGCACGTTTCCGTGCTCTTCCTGAGGTTTGCTAAATAGAGAGTCGTTCATTCTCGTGTTAGTACTGACGTCATTCCGAAACACTGTCCTTTAATGGCCATCCGCTTGGTCAGGGGTACAATACATAGCCCGGACCTGGACTCATCAAGCGCGCTCTTGTAGTACCAAGACACGTTAAGTAAATGAACAGGGGAATTGAACTCTTAAAGCTAAGGAAATTCACATGCAAAGTACTGGCCGGTGAACAACGTGTAGAAGTATTCCACGTCACACATTAGCATGCAAATAAAGTGCAAATGAGTATGAATATGTAACGGAATCAATAAATAATTTTATACTGCCAAGTGATCTCGGCTATAAGCCTACATATTTCTATATAAACTGTGTACATTTGAACGAGTCTCTAGTTCCTTGTGATGAAACATTTATATATTTCCGGGTACACCTCACCTAGGTATGTTTAGGAAATACAATCCCAATAATTCTTTAGAAGAATCCGTTTGATCCCCGTGATTGTCTCTTAGAGTCTCTTAGATTGTAGCCCTGCTAGTCTTCAACCTTTTCGAAAATCACATCGTCATCTTCTAGAGTTATAATCATAATAATAATAATAATAATAATAATAATAATAATAATAATAATAATAATAATAATAATAATAATAACAGGCCCTCTTCGTTCGACGCCCTACGAACTCTCTTGCAATTTTTGAAAACAGCGGTGCGTGGGGAATTTTGTTTCGCGGGAGTTCTCTGCCTAGTCGAGCCAGTAAAGGCATGCTCTGTCCACCCAGAAGGACATGGGTTCCATTCCTATCCAGGCAGTCAAGAAATCAGAAACTTGCGTCGTAAGAACATATGGGAAGAGCTGTGGGTTCGAATCTAATTCATAAACTACCGGGCGAGTTGGCCGTGCGTGTAGAGGCGCGCGGCTGTGAGCTTGCATCCGGGAGATAGTAGGTTCGAATCCCACTATCGGCAGCCCTGAAAATGGTTTTCCGTGGTTTCCCATTTTCACACCAGGCAAATGCTGGGGCTGTACCTTAATTAAGGCCACGGCCGCTTCCATCCAACTCCTAGGCCTTTCCTATCCCATCGTCGCCATAAGACCTATCTGTGTCGGTGCGACGTAAAGCCCCTAGCAAAAAAAAAAAAAAATTCATAAACTGGGATGAATAGCTCAAATGGGAGAACGCTGGCCTTCCGAGCCAAAGTTGACGGTTTCTATTCCGGCTAAGTCCAGTGCTATTTGAATGGACTGTTTTTTTGGGTTCGAACCCCACTTTCGGCAGTCCTAAAGAATGCTTTCCGTGGTTTCCCATATTCAGATTAGGCAAATGTTAGGCTGTACCTAAATTAAGGCCACGAACGCTACCTCCCCACTTGCGTTGCCGAAAACTTTCGATGTGTCAGTTCAACATTAAACCACTAGCGAAAAAAAAGTACATTACAAATAAGAAACATTTATTTGTAATACAGGTTTTCATTTTTATCGTTTTTTGTAACTATTTTTATTCTTCCTTCGTTTACATGAAATATCTTGTTTTGATACAATGTTTTGCAATATTTTGTTTTCATGACATTGTTTTGTGTATTCTTTATGTCGTTATGCAATTTACGTTTTATTTCAATTTCGTCGTTATACCACAGTAAGCAGGCATTGTAACTGGAATATCTCCAAACTGCAATGTTCTTGTTACTACTACTACTACTACTACTACTACTGAAGTTATTGTTTTTACGTCCCACGAACTACTTTTACGGATTTCGGAGACGCCGAGATGCCAGAATTTTGTCCTGCAGGAGTTCTTTTTCGTGCCGTTAAATCCACCGACACGAGGCTGAATTATCTGAGGACCTTCAAATACCACCGGAATGAATCAGGATCGAACCTGCCAAGTTGAGTTCAGAAGGCCAGCGCCTCAACCGTCTGAGCCACTCAGCCCGGCCATACTACTACTACTACTACTACTACTACTACTACTACTACTACTACTACTAATAATAATAATAATAATAATAATAATAATAATAATAATAATAGCCTCGCTGAGTGGCTCAGAGGGTTGAGCGCCGGTTTTCTGAACCTAATTTGGTGGCTTCGATCCCAACGCAGTGTGGTGATATTTGAAGATGCTCAAATATGCCACCCTCGTGCCGGTAGATCAATCAATCAATGAATCAATCACCACTGATCTACATTTAGGGCTGTCGCCCAGGTAGAATTTCCCCTAACAGTTGTTTATCTAGTCTCTTCTTACATTATGTCAAAGAACTGGTAAATGATTCCAATCCCTAACACATCTACTTATAAACGAGTATTTGCTCCATGAATGCCAACTTTATCTTCATATTATTGTCTTTCATACTTTTAAAAAATTCAACTTAGGTTTATGCATCTACTAATGTCATCCAAGCCATCTTTCCACTGATAGCTGGGTATATTCCATTTAGTCGAACTGTTCGTCTCCTTACTCCCAGGTCTTCCCAGCACAAAGTATGCAACATTTATTTTCTCAACACTACTCTCTTGTCGAAAATCAGCCAGAACAAATCGCGCTGCTTTCCTCTAGATCTTTTCTATTTCTCGAGTCAGGTAATCCCTGTGAGGGTCCCATTCACTGGAAGCATACTTTAATTGGGGTATTACCAGTGACGTATTCGCCCTCTCCTTTACATCCTTAATACAACTCCTAAATACCCTTATAATCATATGGAGAGTTATGTAGCCTTTATTTAGAATCCCATTTATGTGACTACCTCAATGAAGATATTTTCATATGTTAACAAGTAGGTACTTACAGTGATTCCCAAGAGTTATTTTCACCACATCAGCATAGTAATTCTCTGTCTACCGAGCTCGATAGCTGCAGTCGCTTAAGTGCGGCCAGTATCCAGTAATCGGGAGATAGTGGGTTCGAGCCCCACTGTCGGCAGCCCTGAAGATGGTTTTCCGTGGTTTCCCATTTTCACACCAGGCAAATGCCGGGGCTGTACTTTAATTAAGGCCACGGCCGCTTCCTTCCAATTCCTAGGCCTGTCCTACCCCATCGTCGCCGTAAGACATATCTCTGTCGGTGCGACGTAAAGCAAATAGAGAAAAAAATTCTCTCTCTCTCTCTCTCTTATCGTTACCTCAGTTTTGAGGATCGTGATCTCCGAGGAGGCTATTGGTCAATTGTCTCCATCTATTCGGTCCTCGGCCAGACGGGCTGCACCAAAACTGTTCAACCCAGTTATACTCTTGATAATGTTCGACCATCGAGTGGAAACTCGTCCACGATCTCTCTTGCCGGGAACATTTCCAAGAATCGTCAGTTTTTATGCTGTCATTCCCACGTCGCAAGGTGTGTCCAAGGAAGAGATTGAGCTGGTTTATAATGGAATCATTGGTACGAAATGCTGCCCAAGGTATGCGTAACGTTGTTCGCCAGCAACACAAATCGAAATAATCGACTTTCTTCAGGTCTGTAGCACAAAGAATCTACGTCTTGCCTCCCTAGAAGAAAACTGAAAATACTTTTTTTTTTTTTTTTTTTTGCTAGTTGCTTTACGTCGCACCGACACAGATAGGTCTTATGGCGACCCTGAAAATACTAGACTGCATACTACTTTCATTTTCAGTGGTAACGAGATAGAGCGATCCTTCCATAAATGGGACAAATTCGTCATTACATTTTTGGTCATAGCTGTTCTCTTAATCTCTGGAGCACAACTACCTGAACTGGATATGACTGAACCAAGGTATAGAATTTCTGAGGCGTCCTCCAGTTCCTTGAAGAAGTCTGTGCTGGCTAATTTCTCGGCTCGAAAACAATCATTATTTTGGTCTTATTCATGTAATATAATTGAAATAGTAATTACACTGGCGGAAAATGATATCCCAACACCAGGAGGTTTAGGCTAAGCAATTATTTAGGTAAAATATTTATTTGATTAATGTTTCCAGGTCACATGTTCAAGTATGCGCGAGAAGACCTGTGCCATGGTGGTACTTTAATAACAGCTGTAGTCCCCACCATTTTGAATACAAGCATTCAAACGTGCATGCACTGTGTCGTACAGACACCATAAGTCATTTTATGGATGGAGTTCCACACATGTTGCACTTGGTCAGTCAAATCAGAAACGGTTGTATTGTTTACAATCTCTGCTAGTTGCTTTACGTCGCACCGACACAGATAGGTCTTATGGCGACGGTGGGACAAGGAAGGGCTAGGAGTTGGAAGGAAGTGGCCGTGGCCTTAATTAAGGTACATCCCCAGCATTTGCCTGGTGTGAAAATGGGAAACTACGGAAAACCATTTTCAGGGCTGCCGACAGTGGGGTTCGAACATACTATCTCCCGAATACTGGATACTGGCCGCACTTAGGCGACTGCAGCTATCGAGCTCGGTATGATATAATCTAGCTTAATCTCTAGGTGTATACTAAATAGACAGGACATGTTTCGTTCCGATTTAGCTAAAAGAATAAACAAAAATGGCAAGACAATTAAAACACATGTAATGATTATGGTGATGAAATAAAATATTCATTCATGTTGGGTTAACATTTCCAACAAGTCAATGCCCAAGTAACGAAATAAAATCGGCATAAGGGGTCTTCTTTATGCTGGAGACGTGTATACTTGTTGATCTAGAAGATAAAATTAGTAACATAAAATATTTTCTTAGATTATGGTTGGCGAGGTTGTTATAAGAAATTGACAAGTATTGGAAGGTGAGAATCTCCTTATAACTTAACCTTAGTAACCTGGTGTCATCAATTCTGTATACATGTCAATCGCCCCTTCCGCATTGTATCTGTTATGTTTTCTATGTTCCAGTACATCTCATCATTACTTCTTGATTTCCAGAGTTCTGTAGTTCTTAGCGGATCGAGTATTTTTCGTATAATTTTTCTTTCCAGTGCTTCTTCTTCTCCTCCTTCTTCTTCTTCTTCTTCTTCTTCTTCTTCTTCTTCTTCTTCTTATTGCTGATGATGAATTGCTTTCAATCTCTCTCTTGATCTTTGTTTTCAGAATAAGTGTGTTTCCGTTTCCAGCTCATAGTGTGTTTATGATTCCTCCTGCTCTCCAGGGGAGTGTCATCATCTTGTAGCCAAGTTACACAGATAGTCACATTGCTTACGGTGCTCCAATTCCACGTCAACCCCTTACGTTGTAACAAAACTATGTCGTGGAGATGATGCACAGCGTACAACTAACCGAGAACATATATCTTCGCGAGTGAATAATGAATGCTCACAAGAACATAAAAAATAGTAGAGCTGTTGTTCATTTCTCACGTTCATTATTTAATAGCGACAAATGGTTGCTAACATTTGAATACCGGAGTAGTGAAGTGAAAATCACGACGATAACCTTGACAGCTACAAGCAGATAGCATCGACAAAACGAGATGATTAATTGTTTGGTCTGCTGTTTGGCACAATACCAAAATTAATACGGTTGAATCCAAGTGTGTAGACTACTCACTTTCGCAGCTGGTTATCAGCGTGTTTCTTCAGTTTGAACTAGTTTCTTTTCGTGCACACTATCCACACCCAGAGAGAAAGAAATACTAAAAACATGAACACGTTAGAAATAGTTTCTCTCTTTGTTCTTATTCATTTTCCTAATACTATGACTACCAATTAAGCTTTTGGATGGGATAGCACGTACGATATATCCTCTAGCTTTTCCTCATATACTTCTTTGTGTGATCTGCACAACTTGAGGCGAATTTTTTTTTAATGTTCTTGTTGAAAGAAGGGGTTAAAATTCTGCGACGAATTTCTAATTTCGCTTTATTTGCTTTAGATTACACCGACGCGGACAGGACTTATGGCGACGATGGTATAGGAAAGAGCTAGGATTGTGAAGGAAGCGGACGTGGTATTAATTAAGGCACAGCACCAGCATTTTCCTGTTGAGAAAATGGGAAATCACAGAAAACCTTCTTCAAGACTGCCGAAAATGGGGTTCTAACCCACCACCTCCCAAATGCAAACTCATAAGTACTTGACTCAAAGCGATTTCTGATCTCTGAGTGGCTCCGAAGGTAGAGCGCTAGTTTCCTGTGCCTAAGTTGGCGTGTTCGATCCCGGTTCAGTCTGGTGGTATTTAACGGTGGTTAATACGCTAGCCTAGTGTCGGTGGACTAGTGCGTAAAAGAACTCCTGCGGGACAAAATTCCGGAGCCTCCGTTTACCGTAAAAAAGTAGTTCATGAGACGTGAAACAAATGGCATTATTATTATTATTATTATTATTATTATTATTATTATTATTATTATTATTATTATTATTATTATTATTACTGATCTCATGATGATTCATGTTAAGAACTTCAGATAATCTTCAGGTCATCAAGAGTCACGCAGGCCTTCTTGAATACGAAAAAATCGTTGGAAAACCCGAGTTACTATGATGTCTACCTGGGTGCGTATAACAGTAATTATCTGATTTATTTCTCATAATCATCAGCTTCAAGCGCTTGTCCGTAGTGGGAACTCTGCTGATCTATGCAGTGTTATTTTTATTTCATTGCATGCACTGTTTGCAATTGGTTCTTTCAGAAGAAAGTTTTGTTTTTGCTTTTTTGGTACTATTTGCTTTACGTCGCACCGAAACTGACAGGCCTAATGGCGACGATGGGATAGGAAAGTGTTAAGACTGGAAAGGAAGCAGCATAGGCCTTAAATAATCTACAGTCCCAGCATTTGCATGGTGTGAAGATGGGGAACTACGGAAAACCATCTTCAGGTCTGCCGACTCTGAGGTTCGAGCCCACTATCTTTCAAAAGCAAGCTCACAGCTACGCGACCCAATCCGAAGAAAAATCGTTAATGGCTTTGAATGTTCTTCCAGATGAAAAGGTAAACAATGTAAATCACTTGCACCACTATCTCCCAAATGCAAACTTATAACTTCAAATACGCACCGCGTAGCTATCTTGCTCGGTCACTGAGGGAATTGTTGGGAGTGCGGTAGCGGGAAGTCATGGGATGTGTATGGGAAACACATTAGAGTAGAGGTAGGAATAAAGAGGTTAGCACAGGATAGAGTGGCATGGAGATTTTTATCCAACCACTGTACGGACTGATGACTCAAACAACTACGGTACGGATTTAAGATTAAAATGTACGTTAAAATAAGCGTCATCCTAAGTAGAACTGTAAACTACAACAATTCTGAAATGCACTCACCACTGAAACTACAGTCGAAATCGGTTATGACGATACCGAAGGGACCGTCAATCAACGGTCGTTATACCAAATAGTCGCAAAAACTGGTTTTTTATTTTGTTGCTAAAAATGTGTAAGTTATAGGCTGCTCACTTACATGGTTAATTAGCAGAATTAAGTTAAATCTTCAAAAACGTAACTGAAAAAAGTACTATATTTATAGAACAGTATTTGTGGAGTCGGACTGCGATGAATTTCAGTAGCTTTCACTTGAAGAATAGGTCGAATGATCGGCACATTATTTGTTATTTTCTGTTTAAACCATCCAAGTTAAGAATCTTCAATATCTTTGTGCTCAGATATTGTGGCAGGCTTGATTTTTAAATAATTTTATTCAAAGAGAGTGGGTTTTCTCTCTGACCTTCGAAATTGTAGAAATTATTCACTGCAATACACACAAACTCTTCGCGACGCTGCCCTTTGTTTCCCAATTTTCTAATCGCAATATTATGTGTGACTTTTCTATAATATTACACGCTTTCCTCTTACTTTGCGACGTCTTCACAGCGATGCTTGCCTTAACTATTTAACAGACATATGTATGTATGTATGTATGTATGTATGTATGTATGTTGGGTAGTCAGCCCGAAGGCTGGTTTGATCCTCTGCAGCTCCGCCAACAGCTGTCATAAATAGCCTAGGCGTCACTAAAGAGGCGTACTAGGGAAATGAGGAGTGAGGTCGTTTCCCGTTGCTTTCCTACAATGATAAGTGTTACATTGTTGTCAGCAATCCCCAAATACGTAACAAACAAAAATTAATATTGGACTTCATAGCCGATACATTTCTCCGAAAATGTGATCAAAATATGTCCTTTTATACAATATGTCGTAATAAGCGACGTCGTACTAAGGGAGTTTTTAAATACAATGTTTATATAGGATTTGGACGGGAAGGTTAGATTTCGCCGTTATATCCAATACGTTCTTCCGACATACTTGCACTTATTTACCAACCAGGCGTGTACCTACGTGCAAACTAGATATTTTAATTTCAAAGTGTGCTTATACCCACGCATGCATGTCACCAGAGTAACAGCTTTCTAAAGCCGTACTTAATGCTCCCTTTGATTAGGTCCTTGCACTCATATGATACTGCCAACTGTAATTATTATGATAATAGGGGAGTGCGTGAAATGTCTATGTAAATGAGCGTTATGCTTTATGATCTGGTTTGGATGTATCTCAACTATCACGGAATTCGGTCTACATACTCGCAAATGGTACAGCTTAATCTGTCAAGCAGGTGTTGTATTATTCTTCTGGTAGATTGTTAAATTATTCTCCCAAATTTTCCTTTGGAATTGTTAAACCATGTGGTTACCTCTGTGGTGGTAGACGAAGTGTTTTATAGTTGAGTACTACATAATTAACATAGTTCATCGTGTCACTCTTTGAAGAGAAAGCACTAAGGGTGGGACTCAAGATAAACGTTGCCAAGACCAAGGAGCAAGAGTGAAAACAGAAACACGAACTTGCTCGTATTAGAAAATGAGATAGAGCGAGTTGACTCCTTCTAAACATTATATCTAAGAACTGAAGGGCAAATGAAGATGTACAAAATAGGGTCAACAGGCCAAAGGGGCCTTCGCCCAGTTCTAACCAGTGGGTAAGTCTCTAGAATGGAGGTAGAAGACGAAAGTGAGCATATTTGAATAGAACGGCTATTGCTCCGTCGAGACATCACAGAAAACCTCCTTTGTAGGACAATGCAGTGACCGTGCGCTAGGGGAGATATGCACCTCCAGTTCAGAGAAGAGGACTATAATTTCATCGACTGCGTATATTATTATTATTATATTACTCTTCTACGGGTGTGAAACGTGAAGGGTTACTGAAGACATAGCCTACATCATAAAGTCCAGACTTTCATCATTAACAAATGTTTGAGTACCACCCTAGGAGCAGGATGGCCTGATATTATTTCGAATCAAGACTAGTGTAGGAGCGCACTCAGCAACACATGCCTGAGGTCCAAATAAAAGAATGTAAATGGAAATTAATGGTCCGCCTCTGTGGTGTAGTGGTTAGTGTGATTAGCTGCCACCCCCGCAGGCCCGGGTTCAATTCCCGGCTCTGCCACGAAATTTGAAAAGTTGTACGAGGGCTGGAACGGGGTTCACTCAGCCTCGAGAGGTCAACTGAGTAGATGGGGGATTCGATTTCCTCCTCATCCATCCTCGAAGTGGTTTTCCACTTCTCCTCCAGGCAAATGCCGGGATGGTACCAAAGTTAAGGCCACGGCCGCTTCCTTGCCTCTTCCTTGTCTATCCCTTCCTATCTTCCCATCCCCCCACCAAGGCCACTGTTCAGCATAGCAGGTGAGGCCGCCTGGGCGAGGTACTGGTCATCCTCCCAAGTTGTATCCCCCGACACAAAGTCTTACGTTCCAGGACACTGCCCATTAGGCGGGAGAGGTGGGATCCCTCGCTGAGTCCGAGGGAAAAGCCGACCCTGGAGGGTAAGCAGATTAAGAAAGAAAGAAATGGAAATTGATACACTACCGCTCATTAATTTCAATACACCCTGGTATTTAAGATTTACAACACAAATCAAACGTTATTTTTCACAAAAGATAATTATATTAACTTACACATATATAATACAATCACAAACATTATATTTTACTTTCATCAAGTATCCTCCTTTGGATTTAATGACTGCCTCAGAAACTCGAGGCATGCTGTCAATCAGTTTTTGTAGGTATCATGAATATATATGATTCCGCACATCCTTAACAATATACCAGAGATGTTCCTTGCTGGATATGTTAACTTCCCTGATACGTCTGTCCATTTCATCCCAGACAATTTCAGTGGGATTACAATCGGGGCGTTGGGACGGCCATACCATATATTTCAGTACTTCCTGTTTTTCCTTTGATGCAATGTAGTTCGTACTGTATGCCGACCGAAGTTTTTGGTTATTACCCTGTTGTAAGGTGAACCCTTTCCATATTAAGCGCAATCCACTTGGTATTGCATGATACTGGAGTATGCGGTGGTACTGCTTCTGATCCATACATCCTTCTATTCTCACAATGTCGCCAACTCTATCTCCGCCAAAACATCCACAAACCACAATAGAACCTCCACCGTGTTTAACTGTAGGTAGAACACACTGCTAGGCTACCCTTTCCCCTACAAATCGGCGAACAAATATTCTCCTTTTGGTTCCAAAAATCACGAACTTCGATTCATCGGTGAATAACACTTTCGTCCACTCTTCCGATGTCCAATTACGATGTTTTCTAGCCCATTCAAGTCTCTTCTGTTTATTCATGGGCCTTATAAGGGGTTTCCTTGCTGTGACACATCATTTCAAGCCGGCTTCTATCAGTCTCCTTTTTACTGTTGCAACAGATATTGTTGTCGTGTTCATTTCTACCAATTCTGCACGCATTTGGGGCGCTGTTTTGAATCTATTTCTCTTACTGGTAATTCTGATATATTTATCATCGTTTTGAGTTGTTTTACGAGGTCGTCCTGGTCGTGGAATATCCTTATTTCTGCCTGTTGTCTTCTGGCGGTAAAGGGTGCATTGCACTCCCCCTAAAGACACACTACACTGTTTCGCAATTTGGCGAACAGATAAACCTGCTTGGCTAAATGCTACAATTGCAGCACGTTTTTCTATGGATATCTCCACTCGTGGAGCCATACTAGCGATGTGCACACTTCAACTGTCACGAAGGAACTGCCATGCAGGAACCACATGTTATGTATCGTGGCAATTCTTGCCGTTCGCTGCAGATATCACATCACTAGAGGGAACAACACAGGTGCACCAAATGCGGTGTCCGTCGGCAAATAGGTAAACAAACATATCCGATAGGTACATAACGTTTATGTACACAACGTTGTTTGTTGGATACTATTGTGTCTTGATGACCACAAACAAAAATCATGACCTGTGTACAACTGTTGCACTATTCCTTTGCTTCCTCAACCGTACCCACGGTATTAGACCTTATCTATAGAGAAGTATTTGTCAATTATTGGGTGTATTGAAATTAATGAGCGGTAGTGTAGGTCGCACTCTGCGCGAGATCCTGACAGCGTACGAAAACAGGCCCTTGAAAGGAATCCCCAAGGTGCTAGAAGAAGAAGGAGCCTAAGAATAATGTGACGACGGACGATGGAAACTGGAAAAACATCAAGGCAGTAGAAGTAAAACAAGTCAAATGGAGAGCTCTTGTAGGTTATGTTCCTTATGATCCACCCAGGAGTGACAGGAAGTAAGTCAAGTAAGTCAATTATGTCACTAGTAATACACCCATTCAGACCCAGTGCCCATTGTAATGTGCATATCATTTTGTACTTTCTTCTAATGCTTCACCTCAGTTCCCAGTCCGACTCGTTGGCTGAATGGTCAGCGCACTGGCCTTCGGTTCAGAGGGTCCCGGGTTCGATTCCCGGCCGGGTCGGGGATTGTAACCTTAATTCCAATGGCTCGGGGGCTGGGTGTCTGTGGCGTATTCAGCATTAGAAATCATCCTAGGTAGGGCCCTCATCTTCACAGACATGCCGGTTGCCTAATAAGCCATCTACGAGAAAAAGAACCGCACCAGACCTCTCCGGAGGCTCCCTACTTTTGAAATAGCTGTACACATTCAGAGACATCTTCTCTTCTGCTTTTGGTAATATCGGTCATTTTATTGGGATGTAGGAGGTACCTATCCCACTTCGAAGTCTGGAAAGTGCTATGTTACTAACATATTTGAAAGCGCCACATAATGCCCATTTCGCATGTATAGCATTTTCAACCTCCTTCGGTGAATGGTGAGCGTTGTAGCCTTCGGTTCAGAAGGTCTCAGATTCAATTCCCGGTCGGTTCGGAGATTTTAGTCTCAAATGATTAATTCCCTTGGTTCGAGGAGTGGGTATTTGTGCTCTCCCCAACATCCGTCGAACGCATTCACCACACACAATACTATCCTCCACTACAATAGCACGCTGTTTCTCATACACGCAGATACCACCCACCTTCGACGGAGCTTCTTCCTTACAAAGCGTGAAACAGGCTGACAATAGCTATACAAAAATATTATTATTATTATTATTATTATTATTATTATTATTATTATTATTATTATTATTATTATTATTATTAGCATTTGGAGTAAAAACCTTGTCTACATAAGTACGATGGAAAGCTTACCTTTAGGTGGTGTGAGAAACATTTACTCTGGGTAGGAAGATGGTCCATGGGAGAAAGGAGTTACATTTCCCAAACTAGTCATGGTGAGAGTTCCAAAATGATTAAGACAGACTTTGAACTTGCACTATGAGCAGCGAATGAAAACGAGCCATCGCACTGATTACAAAAATTCACTCCATAAAAATCAATAGTGAATTCTTTCGGTGTGCTAAACCTTTCAGAACAATCTTATTTGGTGCATTTTCAAAAGTTGCAACACTCTGATCGTCTTAACTGGTTTACCAGACCGATGAAGTTCACTTGGATTTAAATGGAGTGAACTCTTATGATCTACATTTGCTACTCATGGCCCAAGTTAATAGCCTCCTCTGAACATTTCAGGAACTCTGACGATGAATACTTTGTGAAATGTAAATCTTGTCATCTACAGAGGCAGATATTTTTCGCACCACCCAAAGGTGAATTTCTCATTGTACTCCCGTGGAAAAGGTCATCCATTAGCATCTAATGCTGCACATGTGAAAAAGACGTTCTACACTGCATTTTCCCGATTTTGAAGTGACATTTACAGCACAGATATTACACTCGTGATGTTGTGCACAACAAGAAATATCGTCTGAAAACTTCCTTTTCTTCTTCGATCTTCATTATAGGATATTTTTTCTTCTCTAAAGTAATTGGCTGAAATCTGGAAAAATTATCTTCGAAAACCACGAGAGTAAAGTATTTAACCTCTTCAGGCCTTTTTAGTCATAAAACTATCAGCGTTCCTCTCTAGTGTGGTAGCGGGCTCGTCAGTTGGATTGCAACGCATTTTCAAGACGCTGGCGGCTATTGCTCCGTCGAGACACCACAGAAAACCTCCTTTGTAGGACAATGCGGTAACGGTGCGCTATGGGGAGATATGCACCTCCACTTGCATCAATGCCTGCCCTTGGCTTTTATATAAAAGATAAGTTCAGAGAAGAGGACTATAATTTAATTTAATCGACTGCGTATATTAAAGCACTCCAGCTCTTTGGGCCTCATCGTTCGTGAAATTACCAGCGTTTCAACCCAGGGTGGCACCGGGCTCGTCAGTTCGATTGCCACACTTTGCCAAGACGCTGCTGGCCAGTGCGCCGTTAGCTGCAAGCCTCCTTTTGTAGAACAATGCAATGAGAGTGCACTAGGGTAGGTATGTACCTCCACTTACATCTGCATTGTTCTACAAAAAGAGGTTTGCAGTATTGTCTCAAGAGTGCACTGGACGCTAGCATCTTTGAGAGGTATGGCAATCCGATTGACGAGCTCACTGCCACACTGGGGTGAAACGTTGGTAATTTTACGATTAAGTATTTAATACTCGCAATCGACGAAATCAAATTATTGTTTCCTTCAGGAATCTTAATGTTTGAACATCATAAATGTAGTTAGTAGGACATGACCCATTAATAATAATAATAATAATAATAATAATAATAATAATAATAATAATAATAATAATAATAAAGGATATGCATATCAGACATGTTCCATTAGCACGTCATTCCGGCGTAACAGTGAAAAAAACCGAGCTCGATAGCTGCAGTCGCTTAAGCGCGGCCAGTATCCAGTATTCGGGAGATAGTAGGTTCGAACCCCACTGTCGGCAGCCCTGAAAATGGTTTTCCGTGGTTTTCCGTGGTTTCCCATTTTCACACCAGGCAAATGCTGGGGCTGTACCTTAATTAAGGCCACGCCATAAGACGGTGGGATAGGAAATAGCTAGGAGTGGAAAGAAAGCGGCCGTGGCCTTAATTGAGGTAGAGCCCCAGCATTTGCCTGGTTTCAACATGCGAAACCACGGATAGCCATCTTCAGAGGTGGTGAGACTGGAGTTTGAATCCACTATCTTCCGAATGCAAGCACACAGCTGTGCGCCCCAAACGACACGGCCAACTCGTTCGGTGTATCACGATATCAAACCAAACCAAACCAAACCCCATGGCACTGCAGCCCTTGAAGGACTGGCAATCGACCGCTGCTCAGCCCGAAGGCCTGCAGATTCCGAGGTGTCGTGTGGTCAGCATGACGAATCCTCTCGGTCGTTATTCTTGGCCTTCTAAATCTGGGCCGGTATCTCACCGCCAGATAGCCCCTCAATTCTAATCACGCAGGCTGAGTGGACCTCGAACCAGCCCTCAGGTCCAGGTAAATATCCCTGACCTGACCAGGAGTCGAACCCGGGGCCTCCGGGTAAGAGGCAGGCACGCTACCCCTACATCACGGGGCCATCACGATATCAACAGATACGTAAAACCACAAACTTGCTTGCTTCCTTCACATTCTTCTCTTCCAAGGGCATTCATTACGTTATTGTATTTCGCTGTTAACTACACCCTAAATGCAGTGCGTACATAAAATAAGGAATGGTTAACGTCTCCTCAAACACTACCTGTTTTATGAGACGCCGAAGAGCTTATATTTTCCCCAAATTATAGTTTTTCAACGTGCCAGTAAACCTGCTAACAGTGTCTCCCGTATTTAAGCACTCTTCAATGGAAATTAACTCTGACAGTGGATTGCATTTGTCTGATGTGGAAATGGGAAACCACGGAAAACCCTTTCCAGGACTGCCGACAGTGGTGTTCGAACTCACCATCTCCCGAATACTGGATACTGGCCGCACTCAAGCGACTGCAGCTATCGGGCCCGGTAAACAGTGTTTTATCTTGTAGCCTGGTGTACACGAGGAGAGAGTGTAACCAAATGAGTAACTCAGTCACCCCAAACGAACTATTCAGAAACAGCGAGGAAGGTAGTCTCAGAACTCCATGTGTAATATTTTACTTCCAGCTGCGAGTCGGTCACGTCAGTGCGACTGGCAGTGACGAATAACCAGGCCCCGGATTTCAATATTTACTTTAACAAACGAATGGTTGCAAGCTCGCTCCTTCTTAAGGAGTTACCCCTCACTACAATAAAGCCATTCATGCCGTGACGTGACAAGTGCATCCTGACCTCCCTCCTTCTCACTATTTATAATTCCTATTACAGAGTTGACTCTGGGTGGGCCAGCACAGGAACGTGTTTGGATAGGAAGCAGTGTGTGCACGGCCATTACTCAGGGAACCACGCCTATCACTACTTCCCCAGTCTTGTCTCATTGACTGCCATCATCATTAACATCATCATCGTAAACATTGTCTCGTCGCTGTTCGTCATGGGAGAAAACGCCTACCATATTTGACAATCAGGTTGGCTTGGAAGTGTGTGAACTGCATTTACCATATTTGTAGGAAATGCCATTTCTTTAACAGTGTACCCGGTTCATAAACACAGCTGGGAGGGGCACACCTCCAGTACACAACGCTGCAGAGCCGTATCCGAGGCAGAGTGTGAATCAGGCTTCTTCTTTAAGGAGGGAAGCAAAAAGGCATCCACATGCAGGCCCCTGGGGGAGTGGAAGGTAAAGTCTTCCAAAGTCGGTTACCTCGGCACTGGGTGGGATAGAGGGGTTAGCTCTATGCCCGGCTGCCTAGGAATTAACCTGGTACTCAGTGAACATCACAGCCATGTGCACCTCCGAGAATAGACTATATATCTCGATTTTAAATTGTTCGACTCCAGACGAGGAATTGAAACCACGTCCTTCCGAGTGAAACTAGCAAAACCTTGGATAGGGAGCTCCCTAAGGTGCGAAACATCTAGCCAACATCTCCTTTATCAAGATGCTTCAGGTACTGGAATTCCAGAATTAAACATTTTCGCGGTTAAATAAAAAAATACAACTGTACACTACAGTAAACTCAGACACTTTTATCAGCAAATACTTAATTCACCTTTTTAAGGAACACAATTCTGAAATTATAAACAATTTGTTTACATGAGGTGATGTCTATGAAGTTGCTTTGCGTCGCACCGACACAGTAGGTCTTAGGGCGACAATGGGACAGGAAAGGTCTAGGAGTGGATATGAAGTGGGCGTGGTCTTAATCAAGGTACAGCCCCAGCATCTTTCTGGTGTGAAAATGAGAAACCACAGAAAACCATATTCAGGGCTGCCGATAGTGGGGTTCGAACCCACTATCTCCCGAATATTGGATACGGGCCGCACTCTCTCGACTGCAGCTACCGAGCTCGGTATGAGGTGAGTCTGTAGCAGAGTGATGACCATTCATTATCCAAACAAAAATAAGCAGTTTTGCTCAAAAATCATCCGAAGTCGGTCCGTTTATTGATGCAAACGTCGGAGATGATGCTGTCTGAACATGCATTCTTCTCCTTAGCTTGGTCAGTGTATTTTTCGTTATAATATGCCCTCTTTTACCTCTGTCGCAGATAAGGGTACTACTTTAATTCACCGAGCTCGATAGCTGCAGTCGCTTAAGTGCGGCCAGTATCCAGTATTCGGGAGATAGTAGGTTCGAATCCCACTGTCGGCAGCCCTGAAAATGGTTTTCCGTGGTTTCCCATTTTCACACCAGGCAAATGCCGGGTCTGTACCTTAATTAAGGCTACGGCCGCTTCCTTCCCACTCCTAGCCCTTTCCTGTACCATCGTCGCCATAAGCCCTATCTGTGTCGGTGCGACGTAAAGCAACTAGCAAAAAAAAAACTACTTTAATTTATTACGTTAGAACATCTACAGACTCTGGTGATAACCAATAGTGAATCCAATCAGAGAGGGGTATAATCACTGCCAGGCAGGAAAAATAAATTGCTAACATCAGCCAGGGAAGCCGGGAAATACCTCCACACACACACACCCATCTTCTACTCCGTCAATTCACACGCTGATCCCAGCACATTCAAGACTGCCTAAATAATGCTAGAAATCCGTGCTAATAAATTTACTATCACAATAAACAGACTCTTTCTAGGACAGGATTGTTTCGCTCCGTCGTCTGTTACCCCTCAACTCGTAAGGTGCGGTGTTTTTTTCAATTGGCTTCACGTAAGATGCGGTGCTTTTTTTCAGTTGGCTTTACGTCGCACCGACACAGATAGGTCTTATGGCGACGATGGAACTGTGAACGCCTAGGGGTGGGAAGGAAGCGGTCATGGCTTTAATCAAGGTACAGCCCCAGCATTTGCCTGGTGTGAAGGTGCGATGTATTAGATTTCAGAAATATTCTAAAGTTTAAAGACATCCCTTGACGTCGTTGGTTTTCTCACAGTATTTTATCTAACCTCCTAACTTATGAGTCCAGCCAGATCTCAGTATTGTTTTCTCTTCTTGTTAAAAAGGACAACTAATTACGTTGTTGCGATTCGAATCAGAGAGAAATTACTTTTCACTTCAGAATTCCACCAAATGCATTGGCCGATATTCAGACAGCGGCCGCCTAGTATGGAGCCACTGAAGAGGTTACTCTGCTGCATCGCTGCCACCGCCCTCCCAATCCTAAATCCAAATTAATTACGTATATGTGTTGTTGTTTGGCTCATTATTCCATAGATTGGTTTGATGCAGCCACCCATGCTACGCTATCCTGCTAATCCTTTCATTTCTATGAAACTACTATATCCTTCTACTGTAATATGTTTGCCATATTCATACCTAGGTCCACCCCTAACGTTCTTACCTGCACTTCCCTTTAAAAACTATCTGAACAAGTCCTGAGAGTTTTAAGATGCGTGCTATCATTCTTTCTCTCTCTCTTTTTTCCTTTTTTTTTTTTTGCTATTTGCTTTACGTCGCACCGACACAGATAGGTCTTATGGCGACGATGGGATAAGAAAGGTCTAGGAATGGGAAGGAAGCGGCCATTGCCTTCACTAAGGTACAGCCTGAGCATTTGCCGTGTGTGAAAATGTGAAACCACGTAAAACCATCTTCAGGGCTGTCGACAGTGCGGGGTCGAACCCCCTATCTCCCGGATGCAAGCTGACAGCTGCGCGCCCCTAATCGCCCGGCCAACTCGCCCGGTCATTCTATCTCTTCTCCCGGTCACATTTTGCCAAATAGTTCTTCTCTCAGCTCTCACCAGTTCGATTCAGTATCTCTTCATTCGTGATTCGATCTAGGCCTACTTCTGCAGGGTGCATCTAAATTACAAAACCAAACCAAACCCCATGGCACTAAAGCCCTTCAAGGGCCTTGGCCTACCAAGCGACCGCTGCTCAGCCCGAAGGCCTGCAGATTACGAGGTGTTGTGTGGTCAGCACGACGAATCCTCTCGGCCGTTATTCTTGGCTTTCTAGACCGGTATCTAAATTATACCGACAAAAAATTAGGGACGCCCTTCGTGTTATATAAAGAACGATGGCGCAATCGAATTGGCGGAGAAAATGATTCTTTTCGAAAAAAATTAGATTAATTTGTCACTTCTGGGTGCAACACAGTAGTCTATAAGAAATTAAAGTCTTACCTCATACCAAATGGTGGAAACGTCGTCTTTCCGTAGCTAAACAGGCATTGTACCGGGTAAACACATTTCGATTGACACAATTTAGCTCAGCAACTGTAGTGTTTCTTATTGCAATTCGTATGTTTTCCCTGACATCCTCCAATGTGCGTGGATTTTTGTGGAACACTTTGTTCTTCAGGGTATCCCACAAATAAAAATCACAGACTGTTGATCTGGAGAGAGGGAGGGCCACAAACTAGCACTACTTACTCTATCTTGAAACACTTCCGTAATTGTATCCATGGACTCCTTCTGCTGTACGAGCAGTTGCGGAATCTTGTTGAAACCAAGAATTAAACAGTTCTTCTTCCGTTAATTGATTAGAAAATGGGGTGAGAAAGGCATTTTTGTATCTCTCTGCAGCGGTGGAAGTGGACAGGAAGCGAGCCAGACAGTCAGGAGGATGCGGGTGTGGGGGAAGCCACCCGGCCTTGGCTCAGCCACGCGCGAGCGGTCAGGTTTTGTACGGAAAAACCTCTATCTTGTATGGGTTGGCAGGAGCCGACTGGCCCGTAACTCCAAGTAATGAAGAAAGAGACAATTTGCTTTACGTCGCACCGACACAGATAGGTCTCACGGCAACGATGGAATAGGAAAGCGCTGGGAGTGGGAAGGAAGCGAC
The DNA here is from genome assembly GCF_040414725.1 of Anabrus simplex. Taxonomy (NCBI): domain Eukaryota; kingdom Metazoa; phylum Arthropoda; class Insecta; order Orthoptera; family Tettigoniidae; genus Anabrus; species Anabrus simplex. Next base: position 263,941,546 of record NC_090266.1, on the reverse strand, counting down.
CGTGGCCTTAATTAGGGTCAAACCCCAGCATTTGCCTGCTGTAAAAATGTGGAAGCACGGAAAACCATCTTCAGGTTTGCCGACAGTGGGATTCGAACTCACTATCTCCCGAATACAAGCTCACAGCAGCGCGACCCTAACCGCACGGCCAACTTACACGGTATGTAGAAGGAGAAAGAGGCGGGTGAACATATTTCAAGCTTTAAAACAATGTGTAGATCGCAGAACTGCATGTAAGATTTTGCTGAACTGTTCACATAAAAACTGGAGGGATTCTCGTACGGAAGAATCAGTGTCAGAGTTTGTATTTCTCCTCGTAATAAAACATTTCGTCCGCCTCTGTGGTGTAGTGGTTAGCGTGATTAGCTGCCACCCCCGGAGGTCCGGGTTCGATTCCCGGCTCTGCCACGAAATTTGAAAAGTGGTACGAGGGCTGGAACGGGGTCCACTCAGCCTCGGGAGGTCAACTGAGTAGAGGTGGGTTCGATTCCCACCTCAGCCATCCTGGAAGTGGTTTTCCGTGGTTTCCCACTTCTCCTCCAGGCAAATGCCGGGATGGTACCTAACTTAAGGCCACGGCCGCTTCCTTCCCTCTTCCTTGCCTATCCCTTCCAGACATCCTATCCCTCCACAAGGCCCCTGTTCAGCATAGCAGGTGAGGCCGCCTGGGCGAGGTACTGGTCATTCTCCCCAGTTGTATCCCCGACCAAATGTCTGAAGCTCCAGGACACTGCCCTTGAGGCGGTAGAGGTGGGATCCCTCGCTGAGTCCGAGGGAAAAACCGAACCTGGAGGGTAAACAGATGATGATGATGATGATGAATAAAACATTTCTTGTCTTACTGTTTAATATACATTTGTATACTACACACAGCAAGCTTGTGTCGTTCTATTATATTTTGTCATAAAAGTGACAGGCAGCATTTAGGACAATTGCAGTGAATGTTATTATTCAAACTCATTTTACATGCATAGAATGCACTGTTTCGTCAGAAAAGTTTAGATAAACCTCCGTGTATTATTAAGGCAAGAGATTTCTATAATAATGTTCTACTTCCTTTCGTTGTACTCGGGGACTTAAATTTCAAACCGGTCACTTTTAATGTCAATACAACTAGGCGGATTCTTCAGTTTGATGCTTGTTGTTTAAAGGGGCCTAACATCTAAGGTCATCGGCCCGATTCTTGAGTTTGGAGTGCAAGATCCCCCCCCCCCCCAAAGTTTCTTCATCACAAGCAAAGTAAATCAAAGCTAAGATGACAACGGACAAGCTTGAACAACTGAGACATGTAAGCAGAGTAGAGCTTGATTCTCAAAATTACTAAATGACTCGATGGATTTCGTAATTTATGAGGATGAAGAAGAGATGGTGTTGTGAAGTACCGTGAGATTACACAGGAGAACAAATTACGTCATTTGATTCAAAGCCATTGCGATTCTCGCTGGGTCATCTCGAATAGTAATTCCCCCCCCCCCGTTCTTCTTTACTTAACCACTAATGAAAACCCAAGTGATCATCTGTGCAAGTTCAGAGTAATCATTCTCATCAAAATCTACATCTTTGAGCACTACGCTGGTAAAATCAAAGCCATGTTCACTGGCCATATAATTTTCTGGAGGAGTGGAAGGTTAAGACGACGACGATGACGACTGCCACTAATACTACTGCTAATACTACTGCTAATAATAATAATAATAATAATAATAATAATAATAATAATAATAATAATAATAATATACTTCTAACGTCCTACTAACAACCGTTACGATTTTTCCTAATCTCGACACTACGTAAATGGGACAGAGTAGTTAACCCCATGCCCGGCCGCTTTTGCGCCAAGGTATTAACCTGGTACCCATTCCTAGCGTAGGCTTAGTGAACGTCAGAGCCATGTGCATTTCCAGAAATATTTATCTTGTTTCTAAATTTTTCGACTTCCTGGTGGAAAATCGAAACCTTGTCCTCCCAGGTGAACCGAGCACGCCTCTACTGCCTCGGGAAGGCAGTCCCTCATAAAGTATATACAGTAGATATAATTATATCGTCTGTCAAGTCATTAACCTGAAGGCTAGTTGGATCCTCAATTAGCACCTCCTTTACGATTTGCTTTACGCCGCGCCGACACAGATAGGTCTTATTGCGACGATGGGATAGGCAAGGGCTAGGAGTGGGAAGGTAGCGGCCGTGGCCTTAATAAGGTACAGCCCCAGCATTCACCTGGTGTGAAAATGGAAAACCACGGATACCCTCTTCAGGGCTGCCGACAGTGGAGTTCGAACCCACTATATCCCGAATGCAAGCTCACAGCTGCGCGACCCTAACTGCACGGCCAACTCTCTCGGTCTAATAGCACCACCAAAGTTTATGAGTTTATAGGGAAACGGCTATGACCGACGGTGACGCTATAAAGTGGTATTTTAGTCAAGATGAGGAGTGAGGTCGTTTTCCTTTGCTGAACCAGAAAGTGCTATTGCACCAAGACTGATCCCCTCGAGTAGTAGGCCTACCTTTCATAGCATCCAGACGCAGACGTCATGCTCTAAATATCATCAATAATAATCAACCTCAGGATCTTCCATTCTCTTACAACCATAATTGAAACTAGGGCTTCATTGCAAGCTGCATTTTACTGTGGCCTGTGTCAACAGACAGATGTTAAGCTACTGTATCAATTAAGAAACTGTAACAGGCTGACAGTTATATTTCGCTGTATGGTGCAGTACAGTATACTCTACGTCAAGTATGTTATGATGCTATTCTTTATTTGATGTATAAGAATAAAATAACGATAAACCATTCATTAGCCATGGAATTACATAAGTAGGACAGATCATCAGCACAAAGTAAGAGGTAGATCGCAGAAAACTAATTATGGTAAATATTCGTCAGTAAAGAGCCTCCGTGGCTCAGACGGCAGCGCGTCGGCCTCTCACCGCTGGATACCGTGGTTCAAATCCCGGTCACTCCATGTGAGATTTGTGCTGGACAAAGCGGAGGCGGGACAGGTTTTTCTCCGGGTACTCCGGTTTTCCCTGTCATCTTTCATTCCAGCAACACTCTCCATTATCATTTCATAGCATTTATCACTCATTAATAAATCACCTTGGGAGTGGCGACCCCATTGTAATAACAGCCTATATATATGATTCATTCATTACATCCCTGACCCGGTCAATGACTGGAAATTCATTTTCATTCGTCAGTAAATCAGGGAACTGATGATTGGAACTCATTACCTACAGCTGTCTTGGAGCCTTTTCCCAGAATTTTTTTTTGCTAGGGGCTTTACGTCGCACCGACACAGATAGGTCTTATGGCGACGATGGGATAGGAAAGGCCTAGGAGTTGGAAGGAAGCGGCCGTGGCCTTAATTAAGGTACAGCCCCAGCATTTGCCTGGTGTGAAAATGGGAAACCACGGAAAACCATCTTCAGGGCTGCCGATAGTGGGATTCGAACCCACTATCTCCCGGATGCAAGCCTCTACGCGCACGGCCAACTCGCCCGGTCCCAGAAATGTAAGATGATTCAAGAATAGACTCCAATATCATGTGCATTTTCTGTAATAATGTTATTTGTTTTACGTCCCACTAACTACTATTTTAAGGTCTTCGGAGACGCCGAGGTGCCGGAATTTAGTCCCGCATGAGTTCTTTTACGTACCAGTAAATCTACCGACACGGGGCTGTCGTATTTGAGCACCTTCAAATACCACCGGACTGAGCCAGGATCGAACCTGCCAAGTTGGGCTCAGAAGGCCAGCGCCTTAACCGTCTGAACATTTTCTGTAAATTGTGTGTACATTTCTATATGATGGTGTCATATTATAATGTAACACTCAATTCACTGTAAATCGTAGTATTAAGGCATCTGAATTACTTAAGATATGCGCGAATTTGTATATGAACGTGTTGTATTCACAATGGTAATATAACAGTGTGATCATTTTGAAATACATGAGGTACGAATGAATTTGTATATAACGGAGTTGTAATAGTGAAATGTCGTATGGCTTTTAGTGCCGGGATATCCCAGAACGGGTTCAGCTCGCCAGGTGCAGGTCTTTCTATGTGACTCCCGTAGGCGACCTGCGCGTCGTGATGATGATGATGATGAAATGATGATGAAGACAACACATACCCCAGCCCCCGTGCCATTGGAATCAACCAATTAAGGTTAAAATCCCCGACCCGGCCGGGAATCGAACCCGGGACCCTCTGAACCGAAGGCCAGTACGCTGACCGTTCAGCCAACGAGTCGGACACGGAGTTGTAATGTAAATGCCCAAGTTCCGAGAGGTCATTAAATAGAAGAAACTATAGCACAATTCTATTGGCTTAGTTGGAAATACAAAATAAGTTTGTTCACTCAAGGGGAAAAAGTTGATCGAAATTCCGCGCTATTTTGAGAAATGTCACATGCGCTGGGAAGTATGGCGACAGAGGAGTTCAATCAAGTGATCAGTAATAAAACAGGCAATTAATTGCTTTGCATTTCTAAGATACGCCGAAGTGTCGGAATTTGCTCTTAATGGAAACTGCTGGAGTATGGGTGGTGCAGAGTTGGGCATGACCAGTGCATCCTTTTGTTATGAAAGGTGCTGCTCATAGAGTCATTCGTGCTGCAATACCAATTTCTGGCCCAGTGTGGAAAGCAAGTGCAAAACTACCCTCGATGATGATGATGATGATGATGATGATGCTTGTTGTTTAAAGAGGACTAACATCTAGGTCATAGGCCCCTAATGGTACGAAATGAGACGAAATGAAATGACAAATTAAAAGTCCAATAACAACATCCACTGACCACAATTCAAAAACGTGAGGACGAAGAATGAATGGATGGATGGATGGATAAGAATTTAAAACGATCAGTGGAACCGACCCACAGTGCATCACATGCACAGAAGCTGGCGTAGAACAATAGTAGTACTGACCAAGGGCCTGCTTCTATAGCACAATACTCAATGGATGATACTTATAGTCAAATGGGGTCCAAAATCCAAGTCAGCGGCCCCTCACACTGGTACTTATCGCTAGGAAAGTAGAACAATGGTACATGTCATGTTGAGGTACTAACCAAGAATAGCGTAGACTCGCGGTATTCCACACATTATGGTACTACTCACAGGTAATAAAATTCGCACATGTATTACAGACATACGCTGTTTCGCACATTGGGGCGCCATTTATAGGCAACGCAAACCTATGGTGTTCATCACATAAGGGTACTACCCACAGGGATTCGTACTATTCCGTGGTGTTCCTCATACAGTGGGTACTAATCACAGGCAAGCGAGAACCATGGATTCCCTCAACCCATGGCGTCGCTCAAGTAGTGCTACTAATCACAGGTACTGTAAATGCCGTCGAGCCCTCGTTTGCTACTAATCACAAACCTATTTGGTGCCTAACATAGTGATACTACGCGCAAGTAAAAGCGACCCATGGTGTTCCCCGCGTGGTGGTACTAATCACAACGCCATGATTTTAAAATAATCATCCCCTGGTCGCCCCTTTTAGTCGCCTCTTACGACAGGCAGGGGATACCGTGGGTGAATTCTTCGTCTGCGTCCCCCACCCACAGGGGGTTGTGTGTTTGGACCGCGAGAGGTATTATATTTCCCTCAAGTCCGCCGGCAAGCCGGGTAGGACACCCCTATCCACCACCTGGGACGCGCCACGTGGGAGTATCACCTCTCCCCCTGCAACGCCAGCGTAGTAGGTTCGTGGCAAACTAACCTCCTTCCTCCTTATCTTGCCTAGCAAGCCTCATTTTGGCGCCGCCACAGGCTTTTGCGGTTTGTCTATAATCGCATAAACTTTGGCGGTGCCATTTGAGGATCCAACCAGCCTCTGGGCTGATGACCTGACAGGCAGAAGGTTATTTAACGCGCTAGTTAATCTACTGACAGGGCTTCTCCGTACTTAAATTCTCTTAATTGTCAAGCAGTTGTGATGGTATTCGATCTTGCATGTTTGAGCACCGAAATCGAGCATGATAACACAGTACAATACACAGCACGTCAATTAACTGATTTCTCTTCAAATTAGTACTAAGGATTCCTTTCTTTCTCCTAGAGAGTTAACGTTTTAATAGCATAAAACATACAATTTTTGGCGACGTTAGGATAGGAAAAGAGTAAAAGCTTGGAAGGAAGCAGTTATGGCTTTAATGATGTGAAAAATGGAAATCACGGAAAACCATCCACCCCTCACCCCCTCAAATGCAAGCTCATGGCTACGCGAACCGAACCACCAACTCACTCGCCCTAAGGAGTTTAACTAGAATTTAACTAGAAGAACAATGGCCATTCATAACTGAATAACGAAATCAGATGTTCTATTTCCTGAATTATTCTCTTCATATTGAAAAGTCCAATTTCTTAAGCATAGCGGAGATCTTCGGAAGAGAGAATCATGTACTCCCTTATTGGTCTCTACCTCGGAGTATCTCAACATGCCTACTCCTTTTTCTTTTCACACGGATTAGTTTTACTGCGGAAATGCTGTTACTGTCCCTGAAAATGTAAATAAACCCTTTATTTTCCGGCCGAAGCCACGTTGAAAAAATGCTGCAGTGGATGTATATATGTAACTTGAGGCTGTATTAATGAACACTCAAAGGGAATAAGAATCCAAATAAATATTAACGATGTGGACAAATATCTCCTGCGAGAGAGCTGATATCTATCTCGACTGTGGAGTTCATTCTGAGAGATCGTAGTCAGGCTTGTATCTGCATTTAGGAATCCAGTCTACAACGGCGTACGACCAGGGCTGTCTTGTTTTTGCGATGAGGCCATTATCCTTCTCTCTTATTCTCTTCCAGTGAGACTGGTCCTTATTCCCCTTCTCAATGTACCCAATCTGTAATCGACTTCCTTCTACTTATTTATATGAATAGCTTTATGAGGTTTATGTTTCAAGGGAACTTCAGTATCAGTTTTCAATCTGGGTGGCAATGAGCGCGAACGCATATTCACTAACCTTTACAGAGTTCTTTCTAAGTTCTCGATTATCCTGTTCAAATGAAGGGTAACATTCGCTTGGGTATATTAGTATTTGAAACTTAAGAAGATGTCAGCTAACTATGGTTGCAAATTGTAATGAGGAGCGTAACTTTTGTCGTAATAAAAATGTAAATGAATAATGGTTGTATAGTCTCATTGCTCTATTGTCCGACTCGTTGGCTGAACGGTCAGCGTACTGACCTTCGGTTCAGACGGTCCCGGGTTCGATTTCCGGCCGGGTCGGGGATTTTAACCTTAATTGGTTAATTCCAATGGCACGGGGGCTGGGTGTATGTGTTGTCTTCATCATCATTTTATCCTCATCACGACGCGCAGGTCGCCTACGGGAGTCACATAGAAAGACCTGCACCTGGCGAGCCGAACCCTTCCTGGGATATCCCGGCACGACATTTCATTTCATTGCTCTATTAATTGGGTAGTTCTTGTCAATTCCGGATTTATTCTCGGAAATAGAGAATATATGTCTAGGTCTACTCAGTTTGTGTGGTGAACAGAAAGAGATTGGCCGGATAATCAATTTTGTTATTTTATAAAATAAATTCATATCTTTGTAATTTCGTCTGTGGCACAACCTTTTCACTCTATGTTTCTTGAGCATATCTGAATGATTTGGTCTAGATATCGTCAATATTGTTACACAGCATAGCAATCACTTTTATGTTAGTGTGTGTTTATAACCTTCGTTGCAGTGCGGCGTAGTGTAAGTTTCGGATAGATGTCCTAAAACATTCACTAATTTATAATTTCTTTATTACAGTGCTCAAAAATCCTATTTAACATTGCGATTTCACTTGGAATATGTCACGTTACCTCAAACACATTTACAGTGTGCACGGTAGGCCAATGTCTGATACATACAGAAACGTATACCCAGATCAGGTTCGATATTTGTCTGATTTCTTTGCTATTGGCTTTACGTCGCACCGACACAGGTAGGTCTTATGGCGACGATCGAGAGGAAGGGGCTAGGACTGGGAAGGAAGCAGCCGTGGCCTTTATTAAGGCACAGCCCAAACATTTATCTGGTGTGAAAATGGAAAACCACGGAAAACCATCTTCAGGGCTGCCGACAGTGGGGTTCGAACCCAATATCTCCCGAATACTGGATACTGGCCGCGCTTAAGCGACTGCAGCTATCGAGCTCGGCATATTTGTCTGAAAGGAGGCATTTGTTGTGTCGGTGATTTTAACATCATCACTTGTGAGGTCGATGGTGTATAGTCAGCACGTATATGACTTATGTAAACATGACTAGAGTACCTATTTCTGCTAATGACCACCTTCGAATTGTAAAATTGCTGCAATATGAACGGCAACAAGTGAATGTCGCCGCTCGTTTTGTAGCGAGTCAAAGTGATATCTCCAGAGTCTGAAAAAAATCAGGCAGACACAAACGGTTGCTGATCGACAACAGTCGGGAAGCCCACACAAAACAGCTTGGAGCGAGGATCGGTATATGTTGCTTTCAGAACGTCGTAGGCCCACTGTTACCGCCACCTCGTTCCACCAGTATTTTCGGAGATCCACCGAAGTGAATGTCTTAGATCATTGCGACGTCGGCTGCACAACGGAGGATTGATATTAAGGAGCCCTGAGCCTAAAGCTCCTGTAAATACCTTACCGTAGGTCAGTTCGTGTGAGGTGGGCAGTAGTTCATGGCATCAGGAACAGTGGAAGCGTCCGCTCTTTTCTAATGAGGTCGCCATATGGTAGTCCGACTCCGTAGCGTAACGGTTAGTGTTATCAGCTGCCGTCCTCGGGAGCCCGGGTTCGATTCCCGGTACTGCCAGACATTTAAGAATGGCAGGAGGGCTGGTATGTAGTTGAAATGATACATGCAGCTCGCCTCCATTGGGGGTGTGCCTGAAAAGAGCTGCACCGCCTCGGTATGAGGACACGGGTTTGCATTTACCATAATGGTAAGCTTGCACCCATACAACAGGAGTATTGTAGTCTGGAGATGATCCGGTGAAAGACGAGACGAGCCCTTCATCTTGGAGCGCCATCAACACAAGCGTACCCCGTCAGGTTTTGGGGTGTGATCGTGTCAGGTCGACATACACCTCTAATTCCTCTCCAGGGTAGTATGACTGGTCTGGTACACAGAGACAACATTCTTCAATCTGAAGTTACAAGATTTGCTGCCTGTGTGGGCGAGGGCTTTATACTAGTGAACATAAGGCTACAGACACACGAAACGTACCACGAGACCAATTCGCTCGGTCAAGTTTGTGATTCAGAGCTAGAGTGGTGAATCAGTTCCTTGAAACGTATGGCATTTAGCGAATAATGTGTGCGGTGTATTCTGCGGACCTGAACTGTGTTGAACAAGCATGGAGGGAACTGAAGGGGACAATTGCCCACCGTCCTAAACCTCCTGCTAACATTCAGCAGCTGACTGACGGACTGTCCAGGCGTGGGTTAATCGACCTCAAAACAAGCATGCCTAAGGACCCAAGGTACTGATCTGACACACAATGAACGATAACGTTCTGTTCAAAATCTCTCATTACCAATTTTGTGCTTCTGTCGCGTTTTTGTTGTTTATGCATAGCTAACTGCATGCTGGTTTTCTTTTCATATGCCCTTCGTATTGTATAATGCACGTGCATATACATCGCAAAATAAAAAGACAATTAAACCAGAATATTAAAAAACTTGTTTGAGAAGTCTGATTAGAGATTATGCAGTAGAAAATGGGAACAGGTACTGGTACTCTCAAGACCAGAAGGCAGCCGATTACGAATTGGGTGTATTCGCTGAGACCGCTACCCGCCTTTGGTTCCCTGGTCGTCCTGTATCATTCCTTTTTAAAGGAAAATTTACGTGCAAAATCCAGAGGATAGGATAACGGTTGGCAGTCCGCAGCAATTTGTATGAGATCATGATACACAGGAAGAGACAGTCTGACTATCTCGTGTTGCAGAACGTATCGTGAAACAGCAGAACCAAATTTTATGCCAGCTCCAAAGGGTTTAATGGGGGTTATTAAAAGGAAAAAATAAACCTCAGCTTATTAAGGTGGATTTTTGGCACTGCGGTCACAGGGATTCGGATTTTAGTCGTCAGTATGGAAAGTCAGCAACTAAGTATCTGAGAATACCACAGTTATCAGAAAGTGACAATAGAAATTCCAAACAACATGAAAATCGTAACTTCCACTCTTCAGCTTCATTCGGTAATGAATATAATCATTTCTTATAAGGTGAGAATGCACGATAATAAGGTTTCCTTGTTTATAAACTCGAGAATAGTTTGGGTCAAAGCTTGCATTCGGGAAATGATGTTCTTTTATTTATTTATTTTTTTGCTATTTTGCTTTACGTCGCACCGACACAGATAGGTCTTATGATGACGATGGGACAGGAAAGGCCTAGGAATGGGAAGGAAGCGGCCGTGGCCTTAATTAAGGTACAGCCCCAGCATTTGCCTGGTGTGAAAATGTGAAACCATGGAAAACCATCTTCAGGGCTGCCGACAGTGTTGTTCGAACCCACTATCTCCCGGATGCGAGCTCACAGCTGCGCGCTCCTAACCGCACGGCCAACTCGCCCGGTAAATGATGAGTTCTAACCCCCTGTTGTTTTCTCATTTTCACACCAGGCAATACCGGAACTTTACCTTAATTAAATCCACGGCCACACCCTTTCCAATCCCAACCACTTGGCTATCATTTCCACCACCCTCTCTCGAACACAAGCTTACACGGCCAGTACCATGAGGAAAACTCGGTCGGTCAATGAGCAACCATCTCGAGAATAAGATTACATTCAAAATTGATATTCTAAAGGAAAGAAGAAGGAACAGCACTTGTTATTCTGAAAAACAGACATTTTGCTATGCCGAAGAAGTTCTGTTTCCCTGCACTCTTCGTGGCATCGAAGTAATCCTTTCGGAGCTGGGAATATCATGTTTATGATCCCCGTGTGCTTGTCTGTATAAAGTAGACACTTTCTAAGCTGAAGTTTGCGATCAAATCCCAGCGCAATGACTAGCATTTAAGAGTGCTTAAATGAGACAGACCGTGTTTGTGGATTTACTCCCACGTTAAAAACCACTTCTGATCAAATTTCTGGAAATTTGTCACCTCTCAAAATTTACATCAGTTGAAAGGATAATAATAATAATATTAATATTAATAATAATAATAATAATAATAATAATAATAATAATAATAATAATAATAATAATAATAATAATAATTACAGTAATGTCTGTGCAGTTGTAACTATTGTGAAAAAAGTGACACGTGAATAACATTTAAGTGGATCGTCCGGAACTAAATCATTCGTCCCAGACTACAGGTCCACTCAAGGTACGTGACTCTGAAGGTATGTTATGATACAGGACTGGACTCAACATTCCGGCAGTGCGCTGCCGGTATGTAAAGAAACTTGTTGGGGACTACATATCCCACAGACATTCATCACCCCCACCCAAGCTTGTGGATGTTACAAGACACATTTCCAGTTACACGAGGATGCATGGTACAATGACCATACGACCCGAAACAAAGCTCTTCCTGCAGCTCTGACTCGATATCAATTCATCCGTTCAAGAGATTTTCGTCCACGTGGCTTTGGAAACTAATGCAGGAAATAAGGATTAGTTCAATATTCTGGGATATGAAATACTATCCATGTCATGTCTATGATAGCCGATAGTTGATGGTGTCTGAACACAAAAGCTCTTTGTCCAGTTGGACCATAAAGAAGAGCGGACAAATTTGTAAAATGCTTTCTTCATCCTTTACCGCCAGCCCAGCCTAGAACTGTCCTCTCTTACTACTCGCACTAAGTTATATGCCCAAAGCCTGGGTGGATCCTCAAATAGCCCCATCAAAGGTTAATCAGTTATTACTGTAATAAAAAAAGAATTTTAAAAACCGCAAAAATCCATGGCGGCACTAAGGCGAGATGAAGCCTCACAGAGCCAAAAATTGTTGCTATTGCAACACAACAGACCCCATGAGTGGCACCTTTCACAGCATCGAGATGCGTTAGTCGTGCTCTGAATGCCATTACTCAGCAGTTCCATAATGTCACAGCCAAAAATGAGACAGACTTCACTGGAAGCCACATTTTTACTATGGCCTGTACCAAGAGAAAGATGAAAAATACTGTATTATCAAGAAATACCCACAGGCTTACTACTACTATTACTTCTACTGTTACTGGTTTTACGCCGCACTGACTAATTTTAAGGTTTTCAGAAACACAGAAGTGCCTGAATTTTATTTATTTATTTATTTATTTATTTATTTAATTAATTATGTATTTATTTTAAAATTTTCTTTACGTCACATCGACACACACAGATCTTATGGCGACCATGGGATAGGAAAAGGTTAGGAATGGGGAGGAAGCGGCCGTGGCCTTTATTAAGGTACAGACCCAGCAGTTGCCTGGTGTGAAAATGGGAAGCCACGAAAATCATCTTCAGGGCTAACGACAGTGGGGTTCGAACCTTCTATGCCTCGAATGCAAGTTCACTTCTGCGAGCCCCTAACCTCATGGCCAACTCGCTCAGTAAATAATAATAATTTAATGTTATTGGCTTTACATCCCACTAACTACTTTTACGGTTTTCGGAGACGCCGAAGTGCCGGAATTTAGTCCCACAGGAGTTCTCTTACTTGCTAGTAAATCTACCGACACGAGGCTGACGTATTTCAGCAGCTTCAATTACCACCGAACTAAGCCAGGATCGAGCATGCCAAGTTGGGGTCAGAAGGCCAGCGCCTCAACCATCTGAGCCACTCAGCCCGGCGTCTGAATGTTAACCCGCAGTTCTTTCTTTATTTGTGCACCTTCAGACAAAATCTTCCAACTGGGGTTCAGAAGGCCAGCGATCTACTCTCTGAACCACTCAGCTCAGTTGAAGTGTCTATTCTGTCGAGTATCAATTAACACTCACACCCTACTAAAAGCTGAAGACTTCTTACAGTAATATATACCGAGTCGTGGGCAACTGGGTCAACTGTAGTCTAGGATTAGATTTTGTATGGGGATGTTAGAGCTATTTTGTTCGTATAAGGCTGTTAATACTGATATGCAAATGGGATTAATGAATTATCTTATGTAAATGTATTAATGAGTTAAGAATTCAGTCGATCTGAGTTGCATGGCCAGTTTAAATCTGGCCTTCTTGGCGCAAGATAGCGGAATCTATACTGGTTCAGATCAATGGCATTCAGAAATGTCTACGGAAGAAAATTCTCGGATCCGTTCCCCTTGAAGGTCGTAAGTAATTAATGGGATATTAAATACAAATAGTCTTCTACTTCTTTCTTTGCTAGAAGTTGAACATTATCAATTCAGATTTTGATGACGATGGGATTCGATAGGATGAGGACTGATAAGTTAGCAGCCATAGCATTATTGAGGTATAGCCCCAGTATTTAACTGGTTTTAAAATGAAACACCACAGAAAATCATCTTCAGGGCTGTCGAAGGTGGAGTTCCAATCTACCACCTTACAGCTACGCGGCCTCTGGCACGTTGACTCGAGCTTACTCTGCGGTTCAGACCATATAGCTGTAAGTTTGCATTAGGGAGATGGCGGGTTTGAACCCAGCAGTCAGCAGCCCTGAACATGATATTTTGAGGTTTCGCATTTCCACACCTGGCAAATACTAGGGGTGTACCTTAATTAAGGCTACAGTCGCTCCTTTCCCAGCACTAGACTAGCCCTGTCCTCTCCCATCGTCGCCATAAAACCTGTCTGAGTTGTTGCATTGAAAAAGCAATAACAACGCTCTTCTTCCTTTTATTATTATATAATCTGAAGCTGAAGACTTTTCTAAAGAACAAAGAATACTAAAAACATATCAATGCGACAAGCTTGATACTTTACGTTGCTAAGAATTTTTCATTTACCGCGTAACCACCAGGAGAGAAATATGATGTATTGAGGAATAATCAACTTCCTGAATTTAAAGGTTGCCACTGTGAACAAAGTGAACTAATACAATATAGAAAATAGGCTTATATCGCTCCAAGTTTATAGTCTGTGTAAATACATTGTATCGTGCTGGGTATTTCTAACTGTAAGGTGGGATTTTACGATTCCAAATGAACGACGAAATCTGTTTGTCGCCTTCATGCCTTGGTCTACCCCTACCGTTCTTACCATATACACTTCCCTCAAAAACTAACTGAACCGAGCTCGATAGCTGCAGTCGCTTAAGTGCGGCCAGTATCCAGTAATCGGGAGATAGTGGGTTCGAGCCCCACTGTCGGCAGCCCTGAAGATGGTTTTCCGTGGTTTCCCATTTTCACACCAGGCAAATGCCGGGGCTGTACCTTAATTACGGCCACGGCCGCTTCCTTCCAATCCCTAGGCCTTTCCTATCCCATCGTCGCCATAAGACATATCTGTGTCGGTACGAAGTAAAGCAAATAGCAGAAAAAAAAACTAACTGAACAAGTCTCGGATGTCTCAAGATGTGTTCTATCATTCTATAGCTTCTTCTGATCAATTTTTTTCTAGTGGCTTTACGTCGCACCGACACAGACGCCCGGTCTGATCAAATTTAGCCAAATCGTCCTCCTCTCACCACTATCTGTTCATTCGTGATTCGATCTACCCACCTCACCTCCAGCATTCTTCTGTAACACCACATCTCAAAAGATTCCACTCATCGAACGAGTTGTCCGTGCGGTTACGAGTGCGGGGCAGTGAGCTTCAATTCGGGAGATACTGGGTTTGAACCCTACTGTCGGCAGCCCTGAAGATGGTTTTCAGTGGTTTCCCATTTTCACACCAGGCAAGTGCTGGGGCTGTATCTTAATTAACGCCACGGCCGCTTCCTTCACACTCCTAGCCCTTTCCTATCCCATATTCACCATAAGACCTATCTGTATCGGTGCGACGTAAAGCCAAATGTAAAAAAAAGATCTACTCGCTTTGTTTCTGGGCTAGTCATTGCCCATGTTTCACTTCCAAACACTTCAATGATAATAATAATAATAATAATAATAATAATAATAATAATAATAATAATAATATCCAGCTCCTTGGTTAAATATTTAGCGCAGTGGCGTTCACTTTAGAGAGCCCCGAGTTCGATTCCCGGTTGCGCCGGGTATTTGAGCTGCGTCTGTTTAATTCTTCTGAGAGGAGAATAGAATGTTTCTATTTGTCTTAAGACACATCTTTTCATTTCTACGCAACACACCACACTACTAATCACAGCGGAAACACACAATATGACAATATAACAAAAACAAATGCCCTTTCTGGCGAGATGTAGTGTTTACAGTGCACTATGTCTACTGGTATGGGCTACAGCAATTTATTACTTTCATTGACCTGTCTCACTCTCGTTCTTGGCTTTGACAATATGAAAATGACTGATGTATGAGCTCATAGAGTCGATTGGTGCATGCATTTCACTGGGCTTGACAGACTGATTTGCAATAGCAACTTCTGGCTCGGCGAGGAAAGCAACGGGCAAACTACCTCACTCCTCATTTCCCTAGTATGCCTCTTCAGTGACTCCTGGGCTATCTATCCTAGCGTTTGGTGGAGCTGTGGAGGATCAAACTAGACTTCGGGCTGAATACCCAACATATATACATACATACAAACAACAAAAACAAATGATGATAATAATAACGTTATGTGATTTACGTCCCACTAACTACTTTTGACGATTTTCGGAGGCGCCGAGGTGCCGGAATTTAGTCCTGTGGGGGTTATTTTACGTGCCAGTAAATCTACCGACACGAGGCTGACGTATTTGAACACTTTCAAATACCACCGAACTGAGCTAGGATCGAACCGGCAGAGTTGGGGTCAGAAGGCCAGTGCCTCAACAGTCTGAGCCACTCAGCCCGGCGAAAAAATAAAATAAAAATGAATAATAATAATGATTTAACGACCCTGTAATTACTGTTTAGGTTTTCAGAGACGCCGAGGTGCCTGAATTTTGTGTCACAGGGTTCATTTGCTTGCCGGTAAATCTAACGACACACGAGGTTCACGTATCTGAGACCTTCAAATAACGCCGGAGTGAGCCGGGATTGCATCCGCCAACTTTGGCTCTAAAAGCCTACGATCTATTATTATTATTATTATTATTATTATTATTATTATTATTATTATTATTATTATTATTATTATTATTATTAATACGAGACAGAGGCGTGATTAGCGCAGTGGCTTAACCGTTGGCTTTCAACCTGGACGGCCGATGTTCGATTCGCAGTCGAACCCAGGTTAGAATTTTCACCTGAAAAATCACTTGGTGTCAGGAACGACATCCAATCTTAAACCACCGGGCAAAACTCTAACTGAGCCAGGTGGCTCCAACGACCCGAGATATACCTGGGATAAGCTGATGATAGTGTATTTTTCCAAAAGTACAACACATAACAGGGGACTTGTAACATAATCAAATATGGATTTGGCATCCATAACTGTCAACTCACACGCGTTGGTGTAAAGCAAACAGTGAAAATTTACACATTTTATGGCCGCTTGAAGTGAGAGGATTCAAACAAATGATGATTGGCACATTTAGCTCCCCAAGTCAATATTCTCATCATCTAAGGTAAGTCAAGTATGTTCATGTTAGTTCGAGATAATTACAAGAAATCTACATCATATGGCATATTATACCGGATTCTGTTATTTCAAGCACACTTTCTTCATTTTGCAAATTCACGTCTCTAGGTAAGGTAGAAACGCTTACTGAACAGCCTGTGTATACCTCGCAATCAAGCATCTGGTGCGCGGAGTAGCGGCAATGCGAAAAATAACATAGCTACAAGAAGACAGAGAGGAAAAAGGAGTATTCTTCCAGAGCCTGATCAATGCCTTCTCAGTTCTGTTTCCCTTCAAGATTTATGGATCAACAAATCTTGGTGCAAATTTTAATTGGCGATAAAGAGAGCGTTAACCCATTACATGAGGCCAAGGTCGCAGATTCCGATGCATTGTGCAAGTGCAAGCACACTGTCGCTCAGTGGACTGGGCTTGACAACAAGCCGAACAGTTAGGTATGGTTCTCATGCAATGGCAAGGTCTGGAGAAATATCTGAATTCCATGGAAAATTCTGCTATCAACAGATGAAATTACAGTTCTTATAAAACGAAGTAACCAGACAAAAAACTCGTGTCTTGACTTGTCAGTCAACATTGCCTTTGTTCACAGTACTTTAAGCTCAGGCTGAGGTAACGGTAAAACTGAATGCAGCTACAAGAGAAATAAGTGTGTGTAAAAGTGTGCAGTGTATGCTCACTACGAACACTTCGCGTGAATATTATGAGATATGAATTAACAGACTTGTAATTTAAATTAAGTATGATTCACTGTAAGAGATATAGGCCCCTATTATGTAGGATTATGGTTTCCAATTTATTTACCCGAAATATTCCATGCCATCAAGGTAAAACTATCAGCATTAACCACTAATTAGTCAAACAATTAAAACGTTGCATATTTCTAAGGCAACCCTCAGGGCCATATGCACATCCGGAAGTGGAAATCTCATTTCTTAAATTTTACGACTTCCTGACGGGGATTCGCCATCCGGGCGAACCGAGCACGCCTTTACCGCCTCTTTTAAAAACACAAGCATAACAAAACATGTCGATCGCTCAGTAAAATTCACCGCGAGGAGATGCCGGCTTACTCTGAGATTCAGATACGGACGAACAAAAGTGACGCAATGTTCATTTTCTATAAAAGAATGAAAATGCTCCAAAGATATGTAATTGTAGTATTGAAATATATGTTAAGAGTGTTGCTGATACATTTCAGCTCGGAAGAGGTTTACGAAATATTCATACAAAGAATTATGAACTAATATGTGTGGGGTTTCACGAGCATTCTATAAATCACTACTGCAAAAATGCACCAAAATCTTCAAAAGAGTAGGGAAAAGGTAGTCAACGGAAATGGTGATGTGATCCATTAAGACACCTCTGAGACCTGAGGGTCCTTTTTTTGCTAGTGGTTTTACGTCACACCGACACAGATAGTTCTTATGGCGACGATGGGGAAGGAAAGGGCTAGGAGTGGGAAGGAAGCGGCCGTGGCTTTAATTAAGGTACTACCCCAGCATTTGCCTGGTGTGAAAATGGGGAACATCCTGGAGATAGTAGGTTCGAATCCCACTATCGGCAGCCCTGAAAATGGTTTTCCGTGGTTTCCCATTTTCACACCAGGCAAATGCTGGGGCTGTACCTTAATTAGGCCACGGTCGCTTCTTTCCAACTCCTAAGCCGTTCCTATCCCATCGTTGCCATAAGACCTATCTGTGTCGGTGCGACGTAAAGCCCCTAGCAAAAAAATGGGAAACCACGGAAAACCATCTTCAGGGCTGCCGACAGTGTGGTTCGAACCCACTGTCTCTCGAATACTGGATACTGGCCGCACTTCAGCGACTGCAGCTATCGAGCTCGGTAAGGGAAAATATCAAGTCATCAAGAATACGTGGGAGAGTCCATTGGGAAAGTAGCGACGGTTGGAAGGCAGATTATCCGTTAGACTAAGAATTATTCACAATTATTCATTTTGCCGTCAGTAAAAAATACCGCGTCCTGACCGGTTAATAATGGTATGCTTTTTGATTTAAGACGAAAAACACAGAAAGAAATTAAGGCACATATGTTGTTGTTGTTGTTGTTGTTTCATGACCGGGGCCTGGGACATCAAGGTCAACAACCCCGTGTACTCAGCAAGTGTGAAGATTTGTCTGATAACCTGTGCTAATGTGTGTGTGTGTATATATATGTGTGTACAGTATATATATATATATATATATATATATATATATATATATATATATATATATATATCGGGGAGAGGATAGGGAAGGAGGCGAACAAGGCACATACGTTTACCACAAAGATATAAGATTTTTCGATTATGAAAGGCACCATACACCGTACACATTACAGTTTCGTTATAACTAAAGTAACTAAAAATAAACATGAGGCGTATTTGTGCTAAAACAATATCAAACGGATAATACGTTTTACCGGTACACAAGGAAATTATTGCATATACAACAATATTGTCCACACTAATTTGGTAGGTATACAGATTAGCACTAAAATGTTTACTGAAACTGTGCGAGGAAGAAAGCACGACGTGCAGTCGAAGACTGGGCAGCGGGAAGAGTGGGAGACGCGGCAGCCCTATCGCTTGCACCTCATCACATGCGCGGCCGATACCCGCGCGGGACGTTTACTAAGTATTTGGACTGTAGCAGTTAGTGTTTAGCAGCAAGCACTCGCTGGTCACTAGCCTAGTGTGACTAGTGATGGGATAATTGAATAATTTTAATAATCGAATAACCTCCATCCGATTATTTAAATAATCGAATGCAATAATCGAATGAGTTTCAAACATCATTCAGTTGTATCGCATAGAATAATCGGATACGTCATGAATAAAGTTTTCGGATCACTTGGATCATTGTTCGTTCGATTATTTCGAAAGAATTCACTCATTATTCGATTGCCTATGTCATTCTAAAGGAGTTCTGAATGAGTAATCGAAAAGTAATCGAATGGAAAAATAATCGAATAGACGAATAAAATGAAATAATCGATTAAGCGATTATTTGGTATTCGATTATCCCATCACTAAGTGTGGCACCCAAAATCTCCGTTTTACTCACGGCTAGCAGTAGCAGCGTTTAGGGGGTCGAGGCCCGGGGGGGGGGGGGGGAGTGCTGCACCCCGTTCTGTGGAGAAAAGATTACATTTTTATTCCATTTTGGTCGGCTGAAACTAGGAATTATAGGCATTATTGAAACAAGCAATTTGTACAAGCCCTGTTGTATCAGCTAATTATTTCCATTATTTTCTTTCATAATTAACCAAATTATTGTCGGGCCCCGCGGTGTATGGGGCAACGCGTCCGCCTGTTACCCGGCGGGCTCGGGTTCGATTCCCTGCCGGGTCAGGGGCTTTTAATTGTAAATGATTAATATCCCTGGCCTGGGGACTGGGTGTTTGTGTCGTCCTTAACGTTCCTTTCCTGACATTCAACACTCGACACTTCCGCAATTACCCTTACACGCAGGTTCCTATCATATGGTGCAAGTAGTGGCAAAAGATCTGCAGAGGTCGACGCCACCAACAAACATCATAAAAGCACAAAAAGAATATTAGCCGAAATAAGCACAAAATGCCGTTCGTCGCGGCTAACCGATGTGTATAGCGCCACAGCATGTAAGTGGACACTTTACATGCGCTGTGAGGAAGGGTAGCAAGGGCATATTTTTGCAAAACGTATGATTCACCCGCTTGCCGCGCACATTCGTCAGTCTGGCAGTTTGTTAGTTTCCTAGTGTGTAGTCAAATACTTTCTTCCTTTCTTAATCTGTTTATCCTCCAGGTTTGGTTTTTCCCTCGACTCAGCGAGGGATCCCAACTCTATCGCCTCAAGGGCAGTGTCCTGGAGCGTGAGACATCGGGTCGGGGTATACAACTGGGGAGGATGCCCAGTGCCTCGCCCAGGCGACCTCACCTGCTATGCTGAACAGGGGCTTTGGTGGGGGATGGAAAGCTTGGAAGGCATAGACAAGGAAGAGGGAAGGAAGCGGCCTTGACCGTAAGTTAGGTACTATCCCGGCATTTGCCTGGAGGAGAAGTGGGAAACCGCAGAAAACCACTTCCAGGATGGCTGAGGTAGGAATCGAACCCACCTCTACTCAGTTGACCTCCCGAGGCTGAGTGGACCCCGTTCCAGCTCTCGTACCACTTTTCAAATTTCGTGGCAGAGCCGGGAATCGAACCCGGACCTCCGCGGGTGGCAGCTAATCACACTAACCACTACACTAGAGAGGCGGATGTAGTCAAATACTAAATAATTTTTAAGTGTACAATCACGCCATACTTCCATTTACCTGTAATACATGTGTAATATTTATTCGCCCGTGTGACAGCCCCCACTACTTATTAGCGGCTAGTTGAATAGCCCTTGTCTGGTGAGGTGAATTTTGTTGTCGTTACACATCTTGTGAGGTGGGGTTTGTTACAACCTAGAGGAAACTGAAAGTAATACAATCTTAGGAGCTGATATTTATAGTTAATTTATTGTGTAATTACTCGTAATTAACATACACACTCACACAAAAACAAAAAACAACGAGAAAAATTACAGGAATCTAAATCATAATTTCAAATGTAGATATTGGAGAAATGTCAGCAAAATCAGTTTTTTCGTAATATTTCAAATGACTTAAGAGAAATTCACTGCTGTTGTATTTATATCAAGAGCTAATTAACATCTGCGTCCGCCTCTGTGGTGTAGTGTGATTAGCTGCCACCCCCGGAGGACCGGGTTCGATTCCGGGCTATGCCACGAAATTTGAAAAGTGGTACGATGGCTGGAACGGGGTCCACTCAGCCTCGGGAGGTCAACTGAGTAGAGGTGGGTTCGATTCCCACCTCAGCCATACTGGAAGTGGTTTTCTGTGGTTTCCCACTTCTCCAGGCAAATACCGGGATGGTACCTAACTTAACCCCACGGCTGCTTCCTTCCCACTTCCTTGTCTATCCCTTCCAATCTTCCCATCCCCCTGTAAGGCCCCTGTTCAGCACAGCAGGTGAGGCCGCCTGGGCAAGGCACTGGTCATCCTCCTCAGTTGTATCCCCGGCGTAGAGTCTGAAACTCCAGGACACTGCCCTTGAGGCGGTAGAGATGGGATTCCTCGCTGAGTCCGAGGGAAAAACCGACCCTGGAGGGTAAACAGATTACGAACGAACGAACTAATTAACATCTATTCACTACTGTAGTGGGAGATAAACATCACTGCTTTATATGAAGAACATATTATAGTGCACGATAGGCGCAGAATTTACCTGAACATGTACCACAGACCGGTGTTTTGCAGTCAGAACATCTTATGATTCCTCCTATGATTCATCCTCCCTATCGGAAATATCTTGTTCGGTTTCGATGCCATGGTCGCTGTGAAAACTAGATCCAATCTAGTGCATCGCCCGCCATTATGATAGGATCATTCATATTCAGTCCTGGTCCATGGCTAAATGGTTAGCGTACTGGCGTTTTGTCACAGGGGTCCCGGGTTCGATTCCCGGCAGGGTCGGGAATTTTAACCATAACTGATTAATTCCGCTGGTCCGGGGGCTGGGTGTAAGTTTCCTCTTCATCATCATTTCATCCTCATCCCGACGCGCAGGTCGCCTATGGGAGTCGGCTCAAAAGACCTGCATCTGGCGAGCCGAACATGTCCTCGGACACTCCCGGCACTAAAAGCCATACGCCATTTCATTTTTTATTCATATTCAAAGCTGTTTTCGAGGACGTCATGAATAAGATACAAAGGAACGTTGAACGGTAAAAAAGATTATAAAAAAATACCATCCCCACACAACATACAAAAATACATCAAACTACTCAGATATAAAGTGTTACATTCCCGGTGATCTGGGGTTTGGAGCATTCCTGTTGCTCAAGAAATGACTATAATTCTGAAGGCAAATTGTGGCTTTTCTCATCCACTCGGTTAGACGATTCCTAATAGACTGACTGAAAGCTACTTTGGCTATCATTTTCCCACCACATTACTCATCGAACAGTGGCGGCTTGTACTTTTGTCGGGGTTCAACACCCCAGTTAAGGGATAGACATGCGCACACCAGGTAGGATAGCTCAGTTCTCTTGGAAACAAAATGGTTAATGATGCATTAAAATGGAATTAAAAACAAATTATAGAATTTTCCAACATGTTAAGAAAGTATGCATGTTTGTGTAATCTCTCTTGTGATTTGTACATGAAGAAGAATGTAAAAGACACAACCTTTCACACTCAAACAGTTTCTTCAACAACTGGTGTACTAGCCGCCAATACTAGCTGCTAGTAAACTAGCCTACTGTGACACAGCCTTAACAGCATGGCCAACTCGCTCCGTTTGTCAGAGTCAAGTATCACCTTGTAAGTGGGTAAAGAATATCCTGTGTTTTCCAATTGTGCTGCGTAAGGAACTCTTATAAACATACACTTGTCAAAGCTGCTCATAACTTTCCAGACAACCCATTGTTATCCACAAATATACAAACTGGACATTAAGCAATTGAACAATCCCCCGAAGATATACATCGTAATGTATACTCCAAAGTACAGTGTCCCTGTGTTACATAATGTGTTTAGTAACGACAATACCGGTCATGGTTCTGAACACGTCTAATTGTGCGTAACGTCCATTTACGGAGAATCACTGAATGTACTGACCTAATAAACACTCTTCAGATACAATTTCCTCACCGACTGTAATTGGGACTCGCCAATGCAATACGCTCAACATAGGTCTCAGCACTGATGACAAAATAAGCAGTGGCGATTAACAATGGGTGCGTTATTACAACATGTCTGTTAAAGGTGAGCAGAAGATAACTCTTAGTGCTAATGAGTCAGTTAATACTATACCAACACCACACAGTAGCCCGTGTTAGCTCAAGTACTATGAAAGAACTCGGAGGCTGAAGTACCACACGGCACTACCTCACACATCCTCCATATTCAATGTGATTTTCTTATGGTTTTCCTAAGACTTACTCCAATAAAATGTGGACTTGACACCATAATTTATCCACTACAAAACTTTCTAATTACAAACCCCAAATGTCTATACACAATTTCAGACAGACACTGAAATAACATCTATCATTACGTAGGGTCTAGTATTAATAAATGTACACTACATACATTAATGACTTACTAGCCTCTAAATTAAGTAGCAACAACGACAGCTCAATACAGTACTCAAGTAACTCATCCAATACTTTTCTATAGGAAGATTCTGATCTATGTTAAAGGACAGTATGGATAATATGAGTCAAGGCGGGAATAAGGATGGTCCTTGCTCCAAAAGTGGATCAATAACAGACTAACATGAGGAATTCATTGATAATCATGAAGTATCGTTCTAATAAGTGCTGAATACTTTGCATTTAAGAAGAATCTGCCGATGCTTTTGCAATCAATTACAGATTGTGGGTGAGGACGGTTATGGATCGGTCCCGAGATAAATGTGATCAGGTGAACCAGATGCCGAAGAATTATATCCTGCCTCCACATTGTCCGGCATAAACTGTACATGGACTGATTGCTGCATCAACTGATTCGTCAATACGTCACTGAACGATGACCACTATAAATTCCTCCATGGTTACCATTTGTAGCCATCAAGAGAAGGATAAAGAAGAACAACAAAAAAGAAGCAGAATAAGAAAAAGAAGAAGAAGGTAATTAACGTAATGAAAAATAAATAGTTGAGCACTAGGTCGACCTACGTTTCTGAGGACTGAAGGATATTCCTTAATGGATATTGCATCAGCTCACTGGGCCGAGTTTGTCCAGGACTGGAGGGTTTCAAGAAATAGTGTAGATATCCCATTCACCCTAATAAAACATTTATGGCATTGTGAAAAGCTCAATTTACACCCAAGATCCTGCACATGTAAATACTTGGGACTGTGGCTTAACTTCTCCCCAGAGATCTTCCGTTTCATTGTGGAACATCTGTTGCCTAGAAACGGGCCTACACGTTATTAGATAGCTATTCCATAACTTTCTCATTTAAAATGTAAGTAAAATAGATTTTTAGGAATATAGCAAGGAAATTGTACTTTTGTACTTCCTTTAAAAGCACATATAGCTTGCCGCTAAACTACTTACTCAGTTTTACTTATAAAGAATAATTTGAATTCCGCCTCTGCGTTCTACCGGTCAGCATAGCAGCTTCAAGACAGTGTTGCCAATGATGACAATATTTGGCCTAATGTACTTTTTAGCATGCAGAAGAAAGCTTAGCTCATTATCAGTATGAGACCAAATGTAGATCTGATGCAGTTTCTCTAAAGTCGCCTCATACATTTACACATACTTTCATATGCATAAAAAAGGCACATTTTGTGAGAACTAAGAATTATGTAAAGGACTGATTTCATTATAATGTACAGTAACACTCACCGGCGCTGAAGAAAAGAATGCTGAGTTCTGTTGTATTCTCCTGTTGTTACCCACAAATGCATGTTTGGGAATTCCATGATAAGAAACTTTATTGGAGGCCGCTTTCTTAACACCACATAAATCCATTTACAACAACATTGACCATTCAACATGAACATTTAGTACGCATTCTGTGAACCGTTCACAATATAAAACACGTAATTAAAGACGCAATTGGGATAAGCTGCAATATAACGACAGTTTACACAGGCATCCCGGCAAGTCAAAGATGGAATATTTCACGTGTTCAGTTTGCAGGATTTTAAAAACAGAATACATGTTACACGGTCGAGATTCGAATCCTAGTGGATCCTATCTCGGAATTTTCACAGAAATATTACGTGGCGTTAGGAATGGCCTCCATTCAAATCACAAATGAGCCAAGGAGGCTCCAGCGATCCCAGAAATAACAGGTATAAGCTGCAGAATATTATTCTTAATCTTCCTATTATTCATGTTATTGGCTTTACGTGTCATGTATTTACTATTTACTAATGTATTTACAGTTATTGGAGACACCGAGGTGCCAGAATTTGCCAGGCAGGAGTTCTTTAACGTGCTGGTAAACTTACCGACACAAGGCTGATATATCTGAGTACCTTCAAATACCATCGTATTGAGCCGGGATCCAACCCGCCAACTTGAGCTCAGAAGGCCAGAGGTCTACGTCTGAGCTATTCAGCTCGGTATTATTATTATTATTATTATTATTATTATTATTATGATTATTATTACCTCCCGCCTCTGTGGTGTAGTGGTCAGTGTGATTAGCTGCCACCCTCGGAGGCACGGGTTCGATTCCCGGCTCTGCCATGGAAATTTAAAAAGTGGTACGAGGGTTGGAACGGGGTCCACTCAGCCTCGGGAGGTCAACTGAGTAGAATGGGGTTTGATTCGCACCTCAGCGATCCTCGAAGTGGTTTTCCGTGGTTTCCCAGTTCTCCCCCAGGCAGATGCGGGATGGTAGGCCTACCGGTACCTAACTTAAGCCCACGGCCGCTTCCTTCCCTCTTCCTTGTCTATCCCTTCCAATCTTCCCATCCCCCAACAAGGCCCCTGTTCAGCATAGCAGGTGAGGCAGCCTGGGCGAGGTACTGGTCCTCCTCCCCAGTTGTATCCCCGACCCAAAGTCTCACGCTTCAGGACACTGCCTTTGAGGCGGTAGAGGTGGGATCCTTCGCTGAGTCTGAGGGAACAACCAACCCTGGAGGGTAAACGGATTAAGAAAGAAAGAAAGAAAGAAAGATTATTATTACTATTAATTATTCGTTTTAGAATAGAGACTCAATTTTAATCATGTATAGCTTGAACTATTAAAGAGGGATTCTGACGTTTACGCCCACATGATCGCTAAAACAAGTGAAAATCATAATGCGGGGAGCTTGCTACCATACGAAGAACGCCCGTGTTGCCAGTATTAACGACTCGTATAATGCTTGACTTCTCATTAAAATCTGGCATATTTGTTTAAAAATACAATCGTTGGTTCAGGATTGTAGCTATGAGTGGCTTAGGGATGGTTTTATGAGCTCAAGTTGGGAAGTTCCATCCCAACTCATGATCTGTTCGGTGGTATTTGAAGAAGATGAAATACGCTATCCTGACGTCATTAAATTTACAGGCACGAAAGAGAACTCTTGTGGGACAAAATATCCGGCACATCAGCGTCTCCCTTTTTAAATCTTTTAGACCGTTAGGATAGTTAGCGGGACGTACAATCACTAACACTACTCAGTGCCATTACAAGCTTCCTAATTACGTTGCGTTTGCTTGTCAGTTGCCTTTTATAAAATATCATGGTTTTACAAGCAAACCTCATTAATCCTAGGTCAATTTTGAGCTTTTGTCTCACTTCTCTACGTGATGCTTTCCGCTCTATTCACTAGTGATATCCATTTTGATAACTTAATTTTCTAATTTAAATTTACCGGGCGAGTTGGCCGTGAGGTTAGAGGCGCGCGGCTGTGAGCTTGCATCCGGGAGATAGTAGGTTCGAATCCCACTGTCGGCAGCCCTGAAGATCGTTTTCCGTGGTTTCCCATTTTCACACCAGGCAAATGCTGAGGCTGTATCTTAATTAAGGCCACGGCCGCTTCCTTCCATCTCCTAGGTCTTTCCTATCCCATCGTCGGCAGAAGACCTGTCTGTGTCGGTGCGACGTAAAGCCACTAGCAAAAAATAAAATTTGTGTTTTCCTGCTAAGTCTTAATACAGGAATTTCATTCAGGTAAAGGAAAGTCTGGACGTCACTTAACAAAATACGAACCTAACGTGGCAGATGTAAGTTCTGGAAACACAAACGGAAGTTTGTCGAGGAACCTTACTGTAACTGTTCAGATGTGAATCAGACCATCCATCACGCCGGTACAGAGTGCCCTCTCCGTGAATTTAATGTGACCATGAAGGATATCCACGAAGCCACCGATGAAGTTACGAATTGCTTAAGAAAATTGGATATTCAGCTTTTATTGTACTGCAGTTAACCATTGATCAGTCCTAATTAGTAATTATTTGAACTTACTACTAATTTGCACATATTTGCACTATCATAACAGTGTATGCTTTTGCCACACGAAAATAAATATATAATTCAGGTAAAATAAATGAATAAGATTTTAACTACACAGCGCTATTCTAGGTACTCTAACAACCACATTGGATAATTTTGAAGATAAATATTCATATTGTTATTTTGATAGCAAAGAAGTTGGAAATGAAAGACTGAAAACTTTCAAACTTGTTTTTCTCAGAAGTAAGATGATTAACTTAATGTGCTTTGCTTCTAAACCCACGCATGCAGTCATTGGCCGTGCTTCTGACATCACAGAGTGCTACGCACTGTATCTGGAGTGTTAAGAAACTTCATTGAAATTAGATATTAAATTACTATTGTGATAATTTCTAAGGTCGCTTCTACTGACGAAAAACCTATCCTACTTGGAGATAGAAAAGCACAATATAGCTGGTACCGTTGAAAGTATCACACAACGTCCAACTCACATGCTCAGTATTAGCTGCTAATGGAGAGCGTTGATTACAAGGGAACGGAGGAGAATTTACTTTTCAATGGTTTCGAAAAGTATCTGCCTCTGAGTGAGATGATGATCTATAGGAGATGGGAATTCCATCTCACATAGCGGTAATGTCAGATTTCGCAAAGTGATCAAAGCAGACATTTTTTCAATTTGCTTCACGTCGCACCGACACAGACAGATGTTACAGCGACGATGGGACATACAAGGGTTAGGAATGGGAAGTAAGCGACCGTCGCTTTAATTAAAGTGCAGCCGCAGCATTTGCCTGGTGTGAAACTGGGAAATTACGGAAAATCATCTTCAGAGTTGCCGACCATCTTCAGTGGGGTTTAAACACACTATCTCCCGAAAGCAAACTGACAACTACGTGACCCAAACCACATAGGCACTTGCTCGGTAAGCAACTTCTTAACTTGTAACGTGAGCAGCGAATGAAGAACGAGCCACTGAGCCGATCACAAAAGCGAACTCCTTCGATGTGGCTAAACCATCCAGGACAATCAGGTGTGTAACCATTCCTGAAGAACGCATACTGAATCATCACGGCATTCAGATATGATTTAAGGCTAGATATTTTTCCTTATAACACAGATTATCAGTCATCTATAAGCTGTATTAAGTTCACCTTGCCACTGATCACCAAAGGAAACGGTCACACTAAGAAATAATGTTTATGAGAAACGAAAAACGGATATTTAGGTTGACGCTTTCACGGCCCGTAATTGAAGACTTCCTAGGAATATGGATGTAACCAACAAATCAGTAACTTTCAGCAGAGAGGAAAATTATTTTTGGGATTTATTTCGTGGTATACACTACTTGAACCAATTTCAAGTGGAATTGTACAAACGAGTTCATTTATTAAAAACAATATTTTATTGTTATAACTTAGACTAGAAGTGATGCAATGGAAAATAATCTGCAAGTACGTCTTACGTTTACATATAACAGAGGAGAAATCCTGTACATGCACTTGGAACACGAATGATAGCAAATAATATTAGTGTAATAATAAAAATAACAAAAATAGCAATAAAAATGTGAAGAAAATAGTTCAAAATATAGATGTGATTTCGTGTTTATGACATTTATTTGAATAGTCTGTTACACATGGTAATGAACCAACACAAACAGTGTCCACCACCCTGACTATGTTCTATCCTTACACTACGGAGGACAAAGTTCTGGTGGTTGTAAATCAGCTTGAAGTTCAAATGTAAGACATACGTAGAGCCCTGCGGATATCCGCGAAGTTAGTGTCTTGGCGGATATACAAACTGTATGTCAGTGCGGATAATTTTGCTGATAATTTCTAAATAATGATGTTTATTGATTTTCACTCAGGTATACTATTACTTTTGCTTGTAGTTATGCGTCTCTTGACATTGGTATGGGAGAATAGTGATATATATAGAGCCTTGAGGTCATAAAGTCGTAAATCTGTCCTAAGCCTAATTAGTTTCTGCCCGCATTTAGTGGTTGATGATGATGATGCTTGTTGTTTTAAGGGGCCGAACACCTAGGTCATCGGCCCCTGATGGTACGAAATGAGACGAATGAAATGACAAAATAAAAATCCAAAATCCTCCACTGACCAGAATTCAAAGCGTGAGGACGAAAAATGAACGGATGGATATAAAGTTAAAACAATCAGTGGAGCCGACCCGCAATGCCTCAGTCTCAGAAACTGACGGAAAACAATAGTAATACTGACCAAGGGACTGCTTCTGTAGCTCAATACTGAATGGATGATGCTTGCAAGCTAAAGGGGTCCAAAATATAGGTCATCGGCCTCTCATAATGGTAGTTATCGCTTGGAAAGTAGAACCATGGTATTTGACATGGTGCGGTACCAATCAAAAGTATCGTAGACTCGCGGTATTCCACACATTATGGTACTACTCCCAGGTAATGAAATTCGCACATATAATACAGACCTATGGTGTTTCACACATAGCGGCGCCATTGGCAGGCAACGCAAACCTATGGTTTTCATCACATAAGTGTACTTACCACAGGGACTCGTACTAACCCGTGGTGTTCCTTATATAGTGGGTACTAATCATAGGCAAGCCAGAACCCTGGTGTCGCTCATATTGTGCTACTAATCACAGGTACCGTAAAAGCCTGAGCGCATGGTGCTCCTGATTGCTACTAATCAAAAACCTATTTGGTACCTAACATGGTGGTACTACGCGCAAGTAATAGCGACCCATGGTGTTCCCCGCGTGGTGGTACTAATCACAAGTTGTTTCACGGTTCTAATCCAATCATCCCTTGGTCGCCCCTTTTAGTCGCCTCTTACGACAGACAGGGGATATCATGGGTGTATTCTTCGTCTGAATCCCCCACCCACAGGGGGTCGCATTTAGTGGAAGGACGGAACAAATATCAATACGTCGGTAGTTGCCGCAAGAGAAAATATCTCATAAACCTGTGACTGTAGAGGTTGTGAGGCCAGGTGTCAGGCCTATGTATTAATGTAAACAGACCTACCCGTTTCAATATCTTGGGTGTAATATACTGTAGGTAAATATTTATAATATCCGCGGATAACCATTTGCGGATGCGGGTGCGGATGAAGGAAATGCGGACGCGGATGTTATTTTGTATATCCGCGCAGGGCTCTAGACATAAGATGACATCACAGCATAGAGGCGTGATGATACATATTATTTCCACTGAAATTTCGCTTTTCAGAAAAATTCTGGTTATATCCTTATTCCGGGGAGTTTTCTTAACAATCTGCTTTACGTTGCACGGACACAGATAGGTCTTATGGCGTCATGGGATAGGAAAGGCCTAGGAGTAGGAAGGAAGCGGTCGTGGCCTTTATTCAGGTACACCCTAGCATTTGCCTGGTGTGAAAATGGGGAAAACAAGGAAAACCATCTTTAGGGCTGCCGACAATGGGGTTCGAACCCACCATCTCCCGGATGCAAGCGGGGAGGTCTTCAATTGTAGACATGATAATAAGCTTTCGGCTTTTGCCTCGTGAGCAGTCGAGATTTTCTTCTGAAGGTGCGGAGCTAAGTGCTCTGCGAAACGTAAAGAATTTGACCTTGTTTTCTTGACACAGGAAAAGCCCAAAGCTTATTATAATGTCTAGAAAAACGAATATTTAAATTTAGTCATGTGTTTATGGACCCAGACGCAAACAAGCATATATTGACATTAGTGGTTTCTAGTTCTGTGATACAGAGATTTGTGTGCGTCATAAAGCTGTCCCATTTATCATTTTAAGGTCAACAAAATCGAATGAATGCCGTAGTGATTCCCTCCATAAGACTACATTCTCTGGAAGACGAAGGTCATAACGTCAAATATCACGATTTCTTTATGTTACCCTGGCTTCTGATTTCTGTGCAAGTGTATAATTACCGCCTTCATTTACAGAATATTTTTCCCCTCACAGTTAAATGATTGCAAACCTCTTTCACAGGAAAGAAAGGAAAAAACTACTTTTTTTTTGCTATTTGTTTTACGTCGCACCGACACAGATAGGTCTTATGGCGACGATGGGACAGGGAAGGGCTAGGAATGGGAAGGAAGGGGCTGTGGCCTTAATTAAGGTACAGCCCCAGCATTTGCCTGGTGTGAAAATGGGAAACCACGGAAAACAATCTTCAGGGCTGCCAATAGTGGGGTTCTAACGTACTATCTCCCGAATACTGGATACTGGCCGCGCTTAAGCGACTGCAGCTATCGAGCTCGGTCTAAAGGCCATTGAAGATATATCACAATAGCGGAAGGAGGTTCTTATAACGGGTAATAAATGCCACGGCATTCTCACCTTTAAGCAGAAATTTCGTCAACGAAAATAAATACATTGCCTAATTCATCCTAATAATAGAAGATTAAAAAAACAAAAAAACAAAGTACAGCCATGCCCGTACAGACTATGAAGGCCTTTAGAGGAATCCCGACACCGTAGGACAGAGTCCGGTCCGCCTCTGAGGTGTACTGGTTGGTGTGGTTAGCTGCCACCCCCGGAGTCGCGGGTTCGATTCCCGGCTCTGCCACGACATGTGTAAAGTGGTACGAGGGCTGGAACGGGGTACACTCAGCCTCGAAAAGGTCATCTGAGTAGAGGGGTATTCGATTCCCACCTCAGCCATCCTCGAAGTGGTTTTTCGTGGTTTCCCACTACTCCTGCAGGCAAATGCCGGGATGGTACTTAACTTAAGATCACGGCCGCCTCCTTCTCTCTTCCTTGTTTATCCCTTCCGATCTTTCCATCCTCCCACAAGGCCCCTCTTCAGTATAGCAGGTGAGGCCGCCTGTGCGAGGTACCATTCCTCCTCCCCAGCTGTATCCCCTGGACCAAAGTGTCACGCTCCAGGATAATGCCCTTGATGCGGTAGAGGTTGGGATCCCTCGCTGAGTCTGAGGGAACAGCCAACCCTAGAGGGTAAACGGATTAAGAAAGAAAGAAAGAAAGAAAGAAAGAAAGAAAGAAAGAAAGAAAGAAAGAAAGGTCTATATCTCATTTTTGATGCTGGGTGAGTGAACCTCTCCACGTCTTTACCACTACAGCCGCTCTGAATGTCTCAGACTGTTGAGTCGTTTGTCTTCTGACCCCAACTTGGCAGGTTCGATCCCGGCTCAGTCCGGTAGTGTCGGTAGCCTCGTGTCGGTAGATTTACTGGCACGCAAAATAACTCCTGGGGGAAAAAATTCCGGCACCTTGGCGTCTCCGAAAATAGTCAAAAGTAGTTAGTGGAACGTAAAATAATAGCATTATTGTTATTACTACTTGTTTCAACAGCATTTTAACTACCACTGATCTTAGGAGACGCCAGATTGAAGGAATTTCATCCTGAGAAGAGATTCCTTGACGTGCCAATATAACCTAATGACATGGTTTCTCATATTATTTAATCAGTTTTAAATCCCAGCTGATTCTGTCAGAGTCCTTCCAGGGACTGTCTAATTAACTCCGGTTATGACTCACGCGACTGGTTATGATGATGATGATGATGATGATGATGATGATGATGATGATGATGATGATGATGCTTGTTGTTTAAAGGGGCCTAACATCTACGTCATCGGCCCCTAATGGTACAAAATGAGACGAAATGAAATGACAAATAAAAAGTACAAAATCCAGCACCGAACAGAATTTAAAACGTGAGGACGAAGAATGAATGGAGGGATATGAATTTACAACAATCAGTGAGACCGACCCACAGTGCCTCACATGCACAGAAGCTGGCGTAAAACAAAAGTATTACTCACCAAGGGACTGCTTCTATAGCACGATACTGAATCGTTGATGCCTGTAGTCGAAAGGTGTCCAAAATCCGAGTCATCGGCCCCTTATAATGGTACTTATCGCTAGAAAAGTAGAACCATGATATTTGTCATGTTGCGGTACTCATCAAAAGTAGCGTAGACTCGCGGTATTCCACACATTATGGTACTACTCACAGGTAATGAAATTCGCACATGGAATACAGACCTATGGTGTTTCGGACATTGCGGTGCCATTTACAGGCAACGCAAACCTATGGTGTTCATCACATAAGTGTACTAACCACAGGGACTTGCACTATCCCGTGGTGTTCCTCATATAGTGGGTACTAATCATAGGCAAGCCAGAACCATGGTGTCGTTCATATAGTGCTACTAATCACATGTACTGTAAAAGACGGCAACGCACTCTTTTGCTAATAATCACAAATCTATTTGGTACCTAGCAAAGTGGTACTACGCGCAAGTAAAAGATACCCATGGTGCTCCCTGCGTGGTGGTACTAATCACAATGAGTGTCATGGTTCTAATACAATCATCCCTTGGTCGCCCCTTTTAGTCGTCTCTTACGACAAGCAGGGGATACCGTGAGTGTATTCTTCGTCTGCGTGCCCCACCCAAAGGGGGTTGTGTGTTTGGTCCGCGAGAGGTATTTTATTTCGCTCAATCCGCCGGCAAGCCGGTTAGGAGCCCCCTATGCGCCACCTGGGACGCGCCACGTGGGAGCATCACCTCTCCCCCTGCTACGCCAGCGTAGTAGGTTCGTCGGCGCATGGTTATGACAAGGCAAATTTGATGCCTGGTATTCAGTTTACGTTGAATTTAAGTGACTCTCACAAGTGAATGCCGAATGCTGGAATGGTGGGTAAATGTTGTAAAATTACATGTTAGTGCCGATACCGGGATAAAACGTGTTTGACAGTGAGCGGCCGGTATTCTGCAATAGTTTGATAATTGACTGGTACTCATCCCCTAATTCGAAACTACAACAATATACGGAGTTAAACAGTACATTTTTTGCCCTTATAGATGAAGGTACTTGTATCGTCTCGGTGAAATAATTGACGCTGTCCTTTACTGACCTAAGAATACCATACTTTATCTTGACGTGCTGTACCTTCAACCTGTCTTCGTTAAGTTTTCTCCTGGCGAGATCTCTCTGACTGTAGCTA
This sequence comes from Anabrus simplex, assembly GCF_040414725.1. Lineage (NCBI taxonomy): Eukaryota > Metazoa > Arthropoda > Insecta > Orthoptera > Tettigoniidae > Anabrus > Anabrus simplex. The sequence goes on along the minus strand of NC_090266.1, from coordinate 263,907,052 downwards.
ATAACGTTATTCCGTAAAAGTTCCTCGCAAAGAAAGCCTGCAAATAGCCGGCGAGTTGCAAGAGAGCTTAAAGCAGGAAGTAGAGAACAAGTTTAAAGAAGCAAAACGAAATGAATAATTTCTTCTTTCATTTCGTACATCTGACATTTAAAATTTTTCTCTTATAGTGTGTATTTGGAACCTCAAAGCCAACCGGTTCGAATACGAGGAACTAACTCCTCCAGTCCGTTCTTATGAACAATATCATATCAGTGATCAAATATGTAGTCAACTACTGCCGAGATTTGGTTGTTTACACGACAGTTTAAACAGTTCGTATGATAATAGTGTCAAATAGCGAAGATGTTCTTTCCAGACGTGTGCTCAACATTGGTAGTGACCATCCTGGATGTAATATTCGTACACTTACTCCAGGTTATAAGTTCAAGCTCGAAATGGTGAAACAAGTTTTCATTTTTATAAGCATCTTGCCGTTATACAAAGTGCCAGGAACATTATTAACATCATATAATTCATTTTTGAATTATTGTTATTAATAACGTTATTCCGTAAAAATTATCGCAAATAAATAATAATAATAATAATAATAATAATAATAATAATAATAATAATAATAATAATAATAATAATAATAATAATAATAATAACTCGTGTCCTCATCCCGAGGTGGTGCAGCTCTTTTCAGGCACACCCCCATTGGAGGTGAGCTGCATGTACCATTTCAACCACATACCAGCCCTCCTGCCATTCTTAAGTTACTGTCAGTACCGGGAATCGAACACGGGCCCCCGAGGAGGCAGATAATAACACTAACCGTTACGCTACGGGGGCGGAAATAATAATAATATTAATAATAATAATAATAATAATAATAATAATAATAATAATAATAATAATAATAATAATAATAATAATAATAATAATAACCGAGTTTATTACTCTTAATTCTTTAGTCTCGGTCATCGGAAACTCGTAATCTGCAGCCAATCTACTTGTAAGCAAATTCAAGACAAATCCATCTTCATATCGGCTATGAAGGCCCATGGATAAGCGGGAGGTAAAGGCTTCCTCTATTCGTAACCTCAGCACTAAGTGGGATACATTGGTAAGTTCCACACCCGCCCGCCTTTGCTCCCACGAATTAACGTGGTACTTAACTCATTTCTTATGTAGGCTGAGTGACCTCACGGCCATGTGCCTCTCCAAAAATTGAAATCTCGTTTGTTAGTGTTTCGACATTTGAAGGGAAATCGAATCCACGTCCTTCCGAGAGAATAGAGCAGGTCTTTACCATCTCCTTCTAGCGTTTGCAAATTGTGGCTGATAACCTGTATTACTGAAATGGCTGTTGTGACGTTTGTAGGTTTATGTGTTTATGTAGAATTGCCAATGAAAGATGCCATGGCCTTGGAAATTGTACCATAACGGCATTGACCTGGAGTTTAAATAACAAAGATTTGGAAGAACTCTTTCACGAGTGGCTGATGGTAGTATTATTCGACATAATAATAATAATAATAATAATAATAATAATAATAATAATAATAATAATAATAATAATAATAATAATCTTCCATTTCTTCCATACTCTAGTGGGGTCACGAGTGTGAACTGTGTCGCACGTATGGACTTGGCCCTGTTCTACGACCGGATGCCCTTCCTGACGCCAACCGTATGTGGAGGGATGTTTTCACTATTGGTGGTTGGTAGTGTGACGTACAGTGTGAATATTAATATAAGTGTCGTACGACAAATACAAACTCCCAGTTCCGAAGTCACAGGAATTCGCGAGACTCGATTAAAATCCCTGACCCAGCGGGGAATCGAACCCGGGACCCTCTGAATGGAAGGCCGATTTGCACTACTGAGCGGAGTGGCCCTGCGTGTTAACGCCCTGCGGTTACGGAGCAAAGCTTTGCATTCGCGAGACGAGTGGGTTTGAAACCCACCGTTGACTGTCCTGAGAATGGTTTTCTACGGTTTCCCATTTTCACTTCCTGGCAAATGTCGGGATAGTTCCTATTCATACCCACAGCTGATTCCTACGACTTCCTTGAACAATTTCATTCAACATCATTCATTTCATCTTCCCAAGCTCCTCAACTGAAGCTGGCGCCAGGAAGGGCATCCGGCCGTAAAGCATTCCATAAAATTCATCTAACTTCAATCCCGACCCCGTATCAGAAATGGGATTAAGAGGTACACATACATGCAGTAGAATATTTGCACTGCAATGCAGGCCTTATTTTATTATGCCGATGGTCTACGGCTTGATCTTTGGCAACAGCAAATACTTTGGCAATGGTCCAAGTCAGATGACCGTGCTATGAATATGAGTGGCAGGGATATTAATCCAATACAGGTTTAGAGAGAACTGAACAATGGCCGAAGTGAATAACTGACTATAATTGCCCAGTGCCCAAAAGTTAAGAGGGGGGAATAAAATTGTCCGCAGGAAGCATCCTTGATGACATGCCAAAGTGTACTTTGTGCAGTGCGCTGCAGACCGGGATCATAAAACGTTTTTACTTGAATTCTTGCGGAGTGGTCGCCGCAGAAATGCACTTATTAAGAAGCTTGCAGGCATGCTAGGTGCGTAAGCTATCCACACACCTGTTGTTGTAAAAAGATGTGGCCCAACAAGTATCGTTTCCATGAGGACTAAGGCCAGTTCCATATCGAGGCTGTACACTACAATTGAGGAGTGTCTGTTGAAAGGGTGCTATTTCCACTTCAACATTATTTTTTTTTAGTATTTCATCCACACGCATTGCAGTAGTTGAATGCTATCGAACGCCATGAGCAATCCACACCAGGAATATGTATTTCCTTAAAACTAGTACCATACCCAATCATGGATACGTTCCATGTGCCTTGAAATGAAATGGCGTATGGCTTTTAGTGCCGGGAGTGTCCGAGGAAAAGTTCGGCTCGCCAGATGCAGGTCTTTTGATTTGACACCCGTAGGCGACCTGCGCGTCGTGATTCGGATGATGAATATGACACACACGCCCAACCCTCGGGTCAGCGAAATTATGGTTAAAATTCCCGACCCTGCCGGGAATCGAAACCGGGACCCCTGTGACCAAAGGCCAGCACGCTAACCATTTAGCCATGGAGCCGGTCCATGTGCCTTTTACTCGTATTATACGCTTCCTTGCGTTCTTCCACAACTTTCTTAGAGTGGAAATAGAGTCTTTTGAACGGACACTATTCAATTGCTCTGAGCCACTCGGCTGAATACAGGAGGACGGGAGGTTTAACTGAAATTCTCCTTCGGGATGGATCTCCTCCTTTATTATAACGGAATATCGTGCTGACCTCAGTTTCGTTTCCTGGCTCTACAGATTAAATCCTGCCAAGACATTGGAACAATGTTACATGGAAAATAATGAAGTTTCAGGTGTTCCTGACTGTTGTTCTCGCGATCTTAAGGCACATACCCCATAACATACACAAAATCACGAGGTCGGGACTTTCCATTCCAAATATCCCACATGCACTGTATTATACGGGATTCGAACCGCATACCTCGATCAGAAGTTAAACTGCGACATTTGGAAATCTGATGCTATGGTATATAGCGGATGCAAGCATACCGAAATTATTTTACTTGACATGAGATGAAGAATTGTTGTTGTTGATGTTCTTGTTTCTCTTCTGTACGGGGTTGGGGCTTCTTGACCACCAGTGCTGTAAACTTAATGTTTGTAAAGAGTATCTGCAATCGTGGGACTGTGGTGTCTCTAGTTGTGTTCTGGAAATTGACTGGGCTATAATCTGAGAGCAAGTGGCTGTGGTTTCGATGTTACGTACCATCCTAGCATTCGTTTCACAATTTTCTATAAGACGTAGGAGGTATTGTAGAAGTATTGGAACCCCTGGGTGTGATTACGACCAGCCCAGGGATTTCGGTTCTGGAACGAGGATCGGAACGCGGTTAATTGAGCCTCTTGAGGTCAACTGACGAGCTTCCTGGTATGAAATGTCTGGTCATGAAAGCCAAGAAATAAGGCAGATGATGTTGTCAGATTGATCACGTGGTACTTCAATATATGCAGGCCATCTGGTTGGGCAGCAGTCGTCTTGGAAAGACAAGGATCTTAATGGGCTGTATGTGCCACGTGTTGTTTGTTTGTTTGTTTGTTTGTTTTGCTGCTGCTTTTCTTGTTGGTGGGGATAGGTGAGGCTTAACTCGTCATGACACTTTTAACTTCCAATAAGCATGAAGTCTTCGTGACCGGGCATTATTTTAAATAAGAATCGTAATAATACTTCATAAATTAATTATATCAATAATTGCCCTGGCACTTCTTATATCAACAAGATGCTTATAAAAATGAAATGACAATGTGGGATCAGATGTCGTGTTAGTAACTGAAAATAACTTCACATAAATTTGCTGTAGCCATTTTATGACGATTGTTAATACATTTAATAATAATTAATGTTACTGATTTTATGTATTCCAGCTCCTTGGCTGAACTCTCAGCGTACTGACCTTCGTTTCAGAGGACCCCGAGCTCGATTCCTGGCCGGGCTGGGGACTTTAACCACTTACGATTAACTCCTACTGCTCGGGGACTGGATATGTGTGTTCGTCTTAATACACACCTCCATTTACACACAACATGTCATACTACGAACCACCACAGAAATACGCAATAGCGAATGCACCTCACTGCATACGGTTGGCGTCTGGAAAAGCATCCAGCTGTAAAACTGTCCTTAATACTTAGTGCCGACCACGTGCAATTTTATGGTTTTCGGAGATGCAGAAGTGCCGGAATTTTATCCCTCAGGAATTCATTTACGTGTTAGTAAATCTACCGACTCCAAGTCGGCATATATGAGCACTTTCAAATACCACCAGAATGAGCCGGGATCGAATCAACTCTACGATCTCAGCCACTCAGACTGGCTTCTAGCTTGTTCTAGGGTATAAAGACCATAATATTATTCCCACTCGGCATGTCAGTTGTGTATTGCCTTGTTATAGCCTTTTACTTGTCTTTTATTTTTGTTTCTATTCTATTATTGATATATTCAGATTGTACCTAATTAGACCAACAAACTTTGGGATCAATATCTGGTAAGGACCATATCGGCGCTGGCTGCTTACTGCGTTGGTATGAGGTACATTTCAAACATTAGGCATCATGAGCGGACGCTTTGATCTCAGTATCATATTTCCAATAATTTTGATGATTTCCTACGATCATTTTCATGCTTCTTACCATTTTATTGACTTTCTGGACATATACCACTCTTCCATTACAGTTTGTCTTTTACCACGGGTATCATGGAATGTTTTAGATGGGGCGAGTGATTTGGCACACTCCTGGCACACCGCGTATCAGTCTGCATTTCTTGACTAATTCCTTCCAGTACATTAACATATTTAATAACAGAAAATTTCGTGGTGAAAATACAAGGCCTCACAACAAATGTGTCCCTTGTCAAAAAATTACCCGAAAGGTTGGCAGGCTAATTTACATACATTCGGCAAGTCAACGTATCTTTAGAGCAGGGCCTCTCAAACGCCCAAACTCTCACGCGTGCAAAGTGAGGTGCAGAGTTCCTGTGCACAGTGCATCGGTTCCACTCGGCTAGGCTCGGACCAACGCTTCGCCTCTGGGCTACTCGGCTAAGTTCGGCTCAACTCGGCTCGGATTTGAAGCGCTACGGAGCAAGTGAGGAAGAGGGAGACAGGCGGAGCGAGCAAGACAGGCGCGGGGAAAGAGAGAAACAGCGCTATTGTTCCAAATGGAGGAGTGGGTGTCTGCATTCTGGTCAACCAAGCGAAGTCGTCTTTTGCACCGTGCACAGTGCATGCACCAGGTGCATGCACACTGAGAGGCCCTGCTTTAGAGGTTTCACAAGTTTCACAAGTTACTCTACAAAATTGGTTACGTTTGTATTACTTATTAGTGTATGTATGTCTAATCTAATACAGGGTCGGAGGCGAGGTGACATGGAATTATATGGCATGTTTTATGACCGGATGCCCTTCCTGACGTCAAACTCAGTTAAAGAGATAATGAAGTGAATGAAATTGGGTAAGGAGGTGGAAGGTATCGGTTGTGGACTATGAAGAGGAATTTTCCCGACCTTTGCTCGAAGTCAAAATGGGAAATGGTAGAAAACCATTCTGAGGACAGCCGTCGGTTGTGCTCGAACCCGCTCATCTCCAGAACCGTAGCGCCTTAATATGCGCGGCCACTCCGTTCGATGTTTGCATTACTTATTCGTGAAATTAGCTCAATGACTTAGTTGTTATCTAAAAAAGGAGAGTTTAGGTAAAACATCCGGCATTAAACCGCCGACCAATACTCAAAATGAGACAGGGTTGGTTCAGAGATCGCATAAGTAACTGGCATAAGCTGAAATAAATTATACAGTTGTCCATTTTGCATAAGTGTGGTTAAACAGTGCCTTGTTCAATGAGTTCCCATTTCAGGCCAAATTCCTCCACCGGAAATCAGCAGATTCAACGCACGATTTCGGGAGTGTCATCATTCTACTCTTCAGATGGCTGCGGATCTTACAGCCATTAATTTTGGAAGTGAAAAATTCGCTGACTGCGGAGCTTCATGGTATATCACGCACGAATGACATAAGGAGTCCTTGGATTTGATCTGCCTCGAAGGCTCTGGTCAACTATAAACCACATCTGGTTTGTAGGCATCTTCTCTCCAAGTGGAAGACAATCCCTCCTTCACAGTGCGAACGTGGGGCCGACAGACGGACTATTCAATACATCACTCAAGATTGCTTCAAACATGCGTATGAAATCAAACCAAACTCCATGGCGCAACATCCCCGACCAATCGACCGCAAGCTCAGCCCGCAGGCCTGCAGATTACGAGGTGTCGTGTGGTCGGTACGACGAATTCACTCGGGCGTCATTCTTGGCTTTCTAGACTAGGGCCGGTATCTCACCGTCAGATAGCTCCGTAACTGTAATCACGTAGGCAGAGTGGACCTCGAATAAGACCTCAGATCCAGGCAAAATTTCTTGATCTAGCCGGGAATCGAACCTGGGGCCTCCGGGTAAGAGGCAGGCACGCTAACCCTACACAGCGGGGCTGGCATGCCAGATAACTGATTTTATCGAAAACCTGAATTAAAAGTTGTAGTGTATAATTTTATAGTTTTTTTTTTTGTTTGTTGGTAATATTCAATGTATTGGAAAGCCATAAGTAATCACGCCATTCACGGTTTTACGTTGAGTCCAAACGACTAAAGCATTGATTTCCGTTTCATAAATTTCGTATGCATTGATTGGGATTTGAATAACGGCTACCTTGATAAGGTCAGCTTCTCCATCCTAGTACACAAATGTGATAGGTAACCAAATTGTCCTTAGTGCCTTTAATATACAATATGCTAGATGACAGACGCTTCACTGAACAGATGTGATCTCAAAAATCAATCAAATATAGTTTAATTACTGCGCAGTGAGTGTCCATGCCAAGGACATGTGTGCCGAGACGGGTGTAGCCTTGACTGCTTGGAACATCATTTGTTAAACTGACTGACAGAGCAGCTTGCTAGGACAAAGATGCTCCTGTGTGCTGATATTTACAACCAAGTGTGGGTTATTAATGTACATCAGAGCTCAAAGTGGCGGACTAACCACGAGAACATTTCCGTGCTTTCAAGCGAAAAACAACTTGTCTCGATTAAAAGGATGGATAAATTCTGGGACTGTATTTCCAGGCAAGAGAACGAGAAAACGTTCAAGAGTGCTGTCGAGTTTCATGAAGTGTTGTGGGGACAGAAGATTATATTAATCGATGTTCGGTTAGACAGTTCCATCTTGATCAATGTGGAAGAAATATGCTTCTAATAATCTGTGTGACTGTGGTGTGTACATTTATTTGTTATTAATTGGGGCTAGAAGTTAGAAGTTAGGATACAGATCTCTGCACATGGTTATGAGGGTGTTTAGGGGTTGTAGTAAGGATGTAAAGGAGAGTGCATATAAGTCTCTGGTAAGACCCCAACTAGAGTATGGTTCCAGTGTATGGGACCCTCACCAGGATTACCTGATTCAAGAACTGGAAAAAATCAAAAGAAAAGCAGCTTGATTTGTTCTGGGTGATTTCCGACAAAAGAGTAGCGTTACAAAAATGTTGCAATGTTTGGGTCGGGAAGAACTGAGAGAAAGAAGAAGAGCTGCTCGACTAAGTGGTATGTTCCGAGCTGTCAGCGGAGAGATGGCGTGGAATGACATTAGTAGACGAATAAGTTTGAATGGCGTTTATAAAAGTAGGAAAGATCACAATATGAAGATAAAGTTGGAATTCAAGAGGACAAACTGGGGCAAATATTCATTTATAGGAAGGGGAGTTAGGGATTGGAATAACTTACCAAGGGAGATGTTCAATAAATTTCCAATTTCTTTGAAATCATTTAGGAAAAGGCTAGGAAAGCAACAGATAGGGAATCTGCCACCTGGGCGACTGCCCTAAATGCAGATCAGTATTGATTGATTGATTGATTGATTGATTGATTGATTGATTGATTGAAAGGGGCGATCATGTTATACATACTGGGTACCAGCCCAGTTTCTCCGATGTTGGGAAAGAAAAGCGCGGAAAGGATGGTGGAAAATAGGATTTTAAGTCTCTTCTCCTCCAGATTATATTACATGAGGTTAAGTGCATCCCGGTCTAATCCACCATTTCATGCCCGACCCGAGAATCCAACTCAATTCAACCAAGAAGGAAGCATCTATGTTAATCCCTAGATCGAAGAGGTCGTGATAATCGAGTGGTATGGTTGAAGTATTCTCACGAAGGTGACCATGATTCGAATAATGGCAAACGTATCTGGAATTTTTTTAGGGAACACAGACCCTGTGTCGGGTCTGAGTGGCTCAGAAGGTAGAAGACCAAGTTGGCGAGTTCGATCCCCGCTCAGTCCGATGACATTCGAAGGTGCTCAAGTACACGAGCGCCGTGTCAGTAGATATACCAGCACGTAAAGGAACTCTTGCGGGATAAAATTCCGCCACCTCGGCATATCTGAAAACCGTAAAAGTAGTCAGTGCGACATAAAACCAAAGGTAGTGTAATGTCGCTGTGATTCGGATTTAACGCAAACACTGGAGGAGCCGTTGTCGTGGTCACGATATCAACAGTCACGTAAAACTACGATGGTCGAGTCATAAGTCATGGCAACTATTTTCTTTTCCGCGAACAGGAGACAACACGGAAAATCTAAGATATGCATTTGGAAATATAGGGCATGTACTTATGCATAGTGCCAGAAAACACATTCTGACTTCAGGAGATTCTCGTAGGAAAGTGACAGAACACAGGTCATTGGTAAACATTGTTTTATTATGGTATAGACAGCAAATACACAAGACTACGTACAAAGGACAGGTCTCCACTGGTTACAGACCTTCAAAATAATCATCCAAGGTTTCCACTGTGTATTGCCAGTGGTGGGGCAGGCGCTGAATACCATTCACTGCATGTGTATCGCTAACGTGTGACTTCTCTCTCCGAAATGCTGTTACGATGTCCTCTTTGTTAGCAAACCGTTGTCCACGTACTGGCTTCTTGACTTTGGGGGTTAGATCATAGTCACACACCTAATGCTTCTCGCAGCTCTGCATGGCATTGACGTGCATTTCAGCCGCGGAGAACTGCTATTTTAATTTTTTTTTTTTTGCTAAGGGCTTTACGTCGCACCGACACAGATAGGTCTTATGGCGACGATGGGATAGGAATGGCCTAGGAGTTGGAAGGAAGCGGCCGTGGCCTTAATTAAGGTACAGCCCCAGCATTTGCCTGGTGTGAAAATGGGAAACCACGGAAAACCATCTTCAGGGCTGCCGATAGTGGGATTCGAACCTACTATCTCCCGGATGCAAGCTCACAGCCGCGCGCCTCTACACGCACGGCCAACTCGCCCGGTGCTATTTTAATATACGATCGTTGCTCCTACTTGTTGACTTCCATTTTGTGACCCTCTCACTCACACACTGAACTTGGGGGCATGCTTAGACCCACACTGTTGTTTACATACACCATCTAGTGGCATCATGCGCAAGTACATACCGTACGTTTCCAAATGCATATCTTAGATTTTCCGTGTTATTTCCTGTTCGCGAGAAAAAAATTGTTGGCATGACTTATGACTCGACCTCAGTAAAAGCTTCCATTTTAGACCACTGGAGAGGACATATTAAATGAAATCTAATTCACAGTTTTCCTCTCAGCGATATACACATCTGACGTGATATAAGAACACCGTCTCGAAGATGAGCCAAGTGGAAGTGTGTGAGCGTGGCGATTTCCATCTCTTTGTTCACTTCATATATTTATCATTTTGTGTTCAAGCAGTGGACATGTGAGAGACGTGCCTACATTGTATTCAGGCGGATTCTGGCAAACAACAGTAGCTTGAAAATACAGTACCTTTTCGAAGTAACTTTTAAACTATTTCGAAATTGGAAATTAACTGTAATATCTTTTCTGCCAGTAAAAGTAAATATCACTTTAAATTTATGTTTAAGGGATTACTTCTTCGTTCTACCATGTGTTATCAGCTAGAGTCCGGGATTTTGTGCAGTAATAGGTCAGAATGCTAACTTATTGAAGCGAGAAACAAGTATAGTCTACTCGTTGCTCCTACTTGTTGACTTCCATTTTGTGACCCTCTCACTCACACACTGAACTTGAGGGCATGCTTAGACCCACACTGTTGTTTACATACACCATCTAGTGGCATCATGCGCAAGTACATACCGTACGTTTCCAACCAAGATAGTTTGCATTCTAACATATTTCTGCCCAAAAATCTGGAGTCTGATTATCACAGTAAGGATCTGATGATGATTGACAATGATGATTGTTGTTTCAAGGGGCCAAACATCCAAGTCATCGCCCCACATTAAGGTCATATTCTGGTAATTTATTCCTGCGATGGAGCAAGGTATAACATACAGCCCATTTCAGTTTATTACAAACTCTAATATGCAGAAACTTTCATGTACTAACCATTCAGAAAAGTCACTGATAGTGATATGTAAATTCGCTCAAAAAATAAAGAGCGCATGGTATTGCATTTAATATTTTAAACGACTTAATTTTTTTTTTTGCTATGGGATTTACGTCGCACCGACACAGATAGGTTTTTTTTTGCTAGGGGCTTTACGTCGCACCGACACAGATAGGTCTTATGGCGACGATGGGATGGGAAAGGCCTAGGAGTTGGAAGGAAGCGGCCGTGGCCTTAATTAAGGTACAGCCCCAGCATTTGCCTGGTGTGAAAATGGGAAACCACGGAAAACCATTTTCAGGGCTGCCGATAGTGGGATTCGAACCTACTATCTCCCGGATGCAAGCTCACAGATAGGTCTCATGGCGACGATCGACTTAATTTTAATTATTATCAACATATAATTCAACTCCCATGTAGACACAAACCCTGGGGATACCCGCAACAAATATTTTATCTATAGGTTCAATTGCTTATGAGAAAAGTGTACCTTGCGAGGAACTTACCACGCGCTCATTCATTTTTTGAGCGACTGTACCTGTATAAGTTTCTTTGGATTCTTTCTCTTCTACAAATGCAGTGTGTTCCTCAGTATTCGGATAACTGGAGCCATTTGATTGAAGACTAATGGCTCCTTCGTATAGTTCATAACTTTGATGACCGTGCAAGTGGCCATGCGGTTGGGGTTAAATAGCTATCAGCTTGCATTCGGGAGATAGTGGGTTCGAATCCCGCTGTCGGCAGCCCTGAAGATGGTTTTCAGTGGTTTCCCACTTTCAAACCAGGTAAATACTGTGGCTGTACCTCAATTAAGGCCACTGTCGCACCGATACAGATATGTCGTATAGCGACGATGGGATAGGAAAGGCTTAGGAGAGAGAAGGAAGGGGCCGTGGCCTTAATTAAGATGCAGCCCCAGCATTTACCTGGTGTGAAAATGGGAAACCACGGAAAACCATATTCAGGGCTGCCGACAGTGGGATTCGAACCCACTATCTCACAGCTGCGTGCCCCTAACCGCACGGCGTACTCGCTCGATGAGGAGTTGTAAAATTGCTTGCACATTATTCTCGTAAGTGCAAACTTACTGAACATAGCTTGGAAGAGACATCACTTCAGGAAAAATTGTTCTCAAATATCCTAAAAGGAGAATAAGCAAAATATCTTCGTATGTTTTTAGCTGTAGGGATTACATTCCGGGTCTAGTGGTCCGCTCTCCCTAGATCAGTGGGACGCCGACGTGTTTCCCATCCTCCTATGTCGCGCGGTGAGGTATGAGAAGGCACGTCAGGATCTCTGAGCCTTTGATAATATATGTTAGGTTCGTTAGAACCCGTAAACAATTCGTCATGAATAAACGGTAAGCCGATTTCTGTAGCTAATCCTTCTCGTGTCACGCGAAGGAAACCGTTACGTATCAAATCCTCCCAGCATTTGTTATGGAGACAGTAGCATGTGGTGAAATGTCTAAGTGAGAAGAGTCAAGTCTAGTGGTAAAGACAGGCTACTTCACGAGACAGATTCAATTTCCAGTTCTCCCTACAAAATGTACACGGTTTTTGGAAAATATTTACTGCCCCGTAAATAATAAGGCTTGGCTGAATGGATGATCACTAATCTTGGAAAAATCGGTCGAGTCAAGAATTTCAGATATCTTGGTGAAGTCATCCAGCAGAATGGATCAGAAGAGGAAGCAATCAATGTCAGGATTAGGAAGTTAGACCAGGCATACCAAATGACAAAGAATATATATAATAAAAAGTCTATGAGTACAGGGGCCAAGTTCCGAAACTATAACACAGCTGTAAAACCTGAGGGATTATATGCGTGTGAAACTTTGACCTTAAGTAGTAAAGGTCAAGCAGACCGGCTGGAAAAAAGCGAGCGCAGGCTACTAAGGAAAATCCTAGGTAATAGATGGGTTGATGGACAATGGCGAATGAGACCAAATGAGGATTTGTACAGCAAGACAGAACCTCTCACAGCGTCAATTAAGAAGAGACGGCTTCTATTTTACGGTCATCTCTTGAGGATGACTGATGATCGACTAACAAAAAGAATATGGAATTTTATTCAGTCTAAGGCAACAAGGCCGAAATGGTTCCAGGAATGCGAAAAAGATCTGAGGCAAATTGGTATTTCAGACCAAGAAATTCCTGACAGGAACGCATTCAGAAGGTTGGTGAACAACTATCAAGGTTTCAAAATGGCATCAACTTCCAGAAGACGGAGAGGAGCTTTGTTTGAAGAGCATAAACGTGCACTCGTCGCTGGGTTCAGAAGATACTGGCAGGAAGTCAAAGCCGGAACAAGAACAAGACCTAGACACTAAAATGAAGTTGGTTGTTACCACGCATCCCATAGAGGCTCAACTCGATGTATTAAAAAAATAAAGCTTTGAATGCATAGGCCTATAACGTACAACTAAGGAAATCCTTAATTTCTAAAACTTAAAAGTTAGAAATCATGTTTTACAAAATACTTTTCTGAAATTCAGGTTTTTTAAAACCTAATTTCTTATAATCCCTTTGCTAATCGCATCACACTGTTCATCCGCTGTCACATTCACCGCTGCCTAAGCAGCGAAATTTAGAGTTACGTTGCGATTTAACACGCGTGTAGGCCACTATTTTAAATCTCCGGTGTGGACTATGTTCCAGTGACTTAAGAACACTGTGCAAAAAAACTAAAGTGATGTCCGCCTCTGTGGTGTAGTGGATGGTGTATTAGCTACACATCCGGAGGCCGGGGTTCGATTCCCGGCCCTGCCACGAAATTTCAAAAGTGGTACGAGGGCTGGAACGGGATTCACTCATCCTCGGGAGGTCAACTGAGTAGAGGGGAGTTCGATTCCCACCTCAGACATCCTCGCAGTGTTTTTCGTGGTTTCCCATTTCTCCTCCTGATAAATGCCGGGGGATGGTGCCTAACTTAAGGCCACTTCCTTCCCTCTTCTTTCTCTATCTTCCCCCGCCCCCCGCCAAAAGCCCTTGTTTAGAATAGCAGGTGAGACCGCCTGGGCGAGGTATTGTTCCTCCGCCCCAGTAGTATTCGCCGACCCAATGTCTCACGCTCCAGGACACTGCCCTTGAAGGCGATAGAGGTAATATTCAACGCTGAGTCCGAGGGAAAAACCAACCCTGGTGGATAAACGGATTAAGTAAGAAGACAAAAGTAATTCGAAATGCAATTTTGAACCTAAAGAATCAGATGTTTTTAGCTCGTATTGAGCGACAAATGGCGCATGCTCACTTGCGTACATAACCATATTAAATTTATTAATGTTGTCAACTATGTGATAACGTTTCTGATACAGCGTACGATATCACATGCGATAATTTTAATCAAGTCATTCCTATGAGTTTATTTTCCTTCAGCTTATTTGATCAGAATAAACGTGCAAATGTCTAGTCAGCGAAGGTTGTTTACCTCCCGTTCATTCCCTTCCCTTCTCATCCAGTTCCGTAATGTCGTCAGTCTGTTCATCACTTCCGTTTGCTTTTCTTCTACACATCTGTGTATGTCGGGTCCTCAGATCGACGGATGTTGGATCCCCAACAGCTATACCATCAGCTGCCATACGTAGCCTACACATCACTGAAAAGGAGTACCAGTCACAATAGGAATGAGGAAGTTTCCCGTTGCTTTCCTTGCCGAGGAAAAAGGTGTTATTACACGTTAGTCTTCCGAGACCACTAAAATGTACACCCACCGAGCCTACAAAAGTCAACTCCACACCATTCATCAACAGGGACTGGCTGCATAGGGAATGGTATTACTAGCATTGCTCATACCTCTGCTACTTTAATTTTATCTAAGCGAAGGATAAGATTGGGTTGGATGAATGAAAGTAACAAATTTGTTCCAGCCCATACCAGACTACATAGTGGACTGTAAGCACTATGTCTCACCAGAGATGGTCTGGGCTTTTTTTACACATGACGAGATACTCGTAGAAGCTGCATCTAAGTACTGTTGGCGCCACAGAGCTTAGCGGAGTTTACAAAACTGCACACAGTAGGAGCCAAGTACAAGTACACTGACTCCTTATTCAGGAAGGAACAAAGTAGTCTAGTGTAAAAGCAGACAGAAAGGCCGATGTACAATTTTTTTTAAAGACGATTAAGGCGTGAGTTTTAAAAACATGAAATAATAATAATAATAATAATAATAATAATAATAATAATAATAATAACAATAATAATAATTTGCGATCATTTTTTATAGAGATTACAGTATTATATCTTTGTGTTTGTGGGTTGGTAACACCGATATTTACCAGTGAGGCTAATGTCGGTTATATCTATTAGAGAATAAAGTTCTATATCGTGTGTACGTGAAGAAGAAATGTATTTGAATAAATATACCTTCTTATCTCTTTTCTTTTACGTTTTGCTTTACGTCGACACAGACAGATGTTATGGCGACGATGGGATAGGAAAGGGCTAGGAGTGGGAAGGAAGCGACCGTGGCCTTAGACTAATAAAGGTACATTTGCCTGGTGTGCAAAAGAAGAAATCACGGACAACCATCTTCAGGGCTGCCGACAGTGGGGTTCGAACCCACAATCTCTCGAACGCAAGCTGATAAATACGTGACCTAAACCACGCAAGGAATTGCTCGGTGATGAGTATAGAAGTATAAGACGTGTGTGATAAGCGAACATTGTAGTACTTGTGACAAATAAGAATATTTTCGTGCAATGCGCGCAAGAATTCAGCTTAACACTGATGTGAATTGAGATATTGCTTTGATTACTTAAACTGAAGAATCACCACTCCCTTGAACAGGGCTAATATAGTTTATTATTCAGTGACTGATGGTCTTATGACAATACGTGTAACACAAGTAATGAATCACTGTCTCACTCCAGTAAGTTAATTTTAGATTGAGCAACACTTACAAAATACTTCTTTTTGATTTGTACTCGAAAGAACATTGTGATACATTTATAAGTACATTTTCACGGGAAAGGGATATTATGATACTGATTCACTGAGGCCTTATCTCATCAGCAACTACGGACGAAAATCGGGTCATCGCTTACACTTACATCTGCTCTCCACGGAGCAATAAATGCACGTCGAGCATTATAAAAGGGTGAACTGTTCGACTGTCAGTAAAACTAAAATATACCTTTCAGAGCTACTACCTACTTCACACACATCCAACTAAGAAAATAAAACTTGTAGTTTTATGTGACTGTTGATATAGTGATCATAGTGATGAAACCCCCATTCTTACGTGAAACCGACACGATAGGGATGCAGCTTCTCATGTCAAGAACTCCACATCCTATGGATATGATTCGAACTGCGGCCGCCTTGGTGAGAAGCTGGAGATGATTTGACTCAGCTACCACGCCCAAAAATATTTTAAGCCAGTTTCTTGGATCAACCGTGCAAGGAAATTAAAATCTATAAATTTTAGCACAGTGTGGGTACTGTACTCAACTAGTTATAAAACTATTTTCAGATACAGTACTCCCTAAACACCCTGTGTAATGAAGACATTCTTTACTAAATATTAGGACTTTTAATCGAGGAACTAAAGCCTGTACAATTAAAAATTAACTGCGAATATGCCCTGAAAAACAACTTTAACGCGATTTATCACTTAAAACAAGACTCGTCAAGTAGTTACAAATACGCCCGGTGCCATAATATTTATAACACCTAACCTCACTGCTCCTCCGTCCGGCTGCATGGCTAAATGGTTAGTGTGCTGGCCTTTGGTCACAGGTGTCCCGGGTTCGATTCCCGGCAGGGTCGGGAATTTTAACCATAATTGGTAAATTTCGCTGGCACGGGGACTGGGTGTATGTGTCGCCTTCATCATCATTTCATCCTCATCACGACACGCAGGTCACATACGGACGTCAAATAGAAAGACCTGCATCTGGCGGGCCGAACTTGTACTCGGACACTCCCGGCACTAAAAGCCATACGCCATTTCATTTTTACTGCTCCTCCGTAGGGAAGAAGAGTGAATGATCTGAAACACTAAACTATATAAATTACTTCTGGTAATATACGCCTCTAGACTGGGGCGTCATTCATTTCATTCCTGGGTTGTGCCTTGATTGCGAACAGTCCAGATTGCGAACAAGGCGAAAACCGTCCAGATTCCGAACAACTAAATATACCCTGTCCATATTACGAACAAAAGATTAGTGTTGACGTAAGATACATAAAACAGATAGGTCTTATGGCGACGATGGGATATGAAAGGCCTAGGAGTTGGAAGGAAGCGGCCGTGGCCTTAATTAAGGTACAGCCCCAGCATTTGTCTGGTGTGAAAATGGGAAACAACGGAAAACCATCTTCTGGGCTGCCAACAGTGGGATTCGAACCCACTATCTTCCGGATGCAAGCTCACAGCCACGCGCCCCTAACCGCACGGCCAACTCGCCCGGTATTACTATTATGCCAATGAAAGAAGTGAGTGGTTGCATCGATAAGGCATTAGCCTTTAGAATATTGATTATTATTATTATTATTATTATTATTATTATTATTATTATTCAAAATAATACATAACAAGTGAAATAGTCAGTTTATTTGGAAACAAGTGGGGTTTTTCTTACATGCTTTTAACTTTTGTGTGCATTACCCAGTATTCCAATTGTGTGTACCAGAACTTGGTGTACCAACTGAGGGTTAATTTTTCAAATCTCCATGGTAATAATTAAAGCGGCTTTCTATAGAACTTCAGAAGACTGTAGGTGCCTCTAGTGATGAATATTGCTGCCACAATCCACCTAGATAAGCAGGTAAGGTAAGGGTGTATTCTGCCCGAAGGCAGGTCCGAACCTCCGCAGAGGTGTTCCTGAGCCGGAGTTTACGTGCGGTAGGGTGGCCAGTTCCTTTCCGCTCCTCCATTCCCTTACCCCCCACCAACAGCGCGTGGCAACCCATCCAACTCCTGGCCACGCCCAATGTTGCTTAACTTCGGAGATCTCACGGGATCCGGTGTTTCAACACGGCTACGGCCGTTGGCTAGATAAGCAGCGTGACATGTATAAAATGATACATTCTTGCTCATTATATTCTCGCTTAAGCGCCTCTACTTTATGCCTGGCCGCAATCTCGACACATTAATGTATGTCAAAACCAAATCATCCCCTTCAGGTACCCACTTGTTCGCAATCTGGACTCATTAATGTGTGTCAAACCCAAATCATCCCCTTCCGGTACCCACTCGTTCGCAATTTAGGCTGTTCGCAATCAGGACGACACCTCATTCCTGACCAGGCCGAATGACTGGAAACAGGTTGTGGATTTTCATTTTCAATATAGTACTGAATGAGTACCGAGGTCTTTCAAGAAATAAATAAACTAAAGGATGTTCATTCATCGTACTGGCGAAATGACAACCTTCAAGAGGCTAATTAAACATTATACGATCAGATGGACTCATCGGTTGCGTTTTCCTCAATTCATGAGTTTGTATAGAAATTTGCTAGATCTGACCTCATGAAGGACGTTAGGTACTTATAATTCAGGTGATCCACATTTTACGAATATTTCACTAACTGTATGAGCCGATTAATAATAATAACATAAAAAATTTCTTCAGCTCATTCTCATAATTTCGGGGAACAGTGGAACTACTCTGGTTGATGTTGGAGTTTTAAAGGGGGACATGCTACCCTCCTAAGAAAATGTAAATCTTAAGGAGGAAATTATAAATTCGTGTACACATTGGACACTTTTATTGGTTTCACGTTGCACCAACTCACACATGTCTTATGGCGACTAAAGGTTTCGCATTTTCACTCCAGGAAAATGTCGGGACTGTCCCTTAATTAATGTGGCGGTCACTTCCTTCCCTTCAAAAGCAGTTAGCGGGACGTAAAAACAATAGCATTATTATTAGATTCCTTTCTTCTCCTAGCCCTTTCCTGTTCCATCGTCGCTGTAATACCTAGTTGTGTCGGTGAGACGTAAAGAAAAATTGCAAAAGAAGAAGAAACACAATATTAGAGTGTGAATACATTTAGAAACGAAACTACAGTAAAACTGTCTATACCAGAATACGATGGTTTCTTTCCGATTTGACTGTTTTCTTTCTGACAGATGGTTGACTTTTCTTCTCTCATGTTCCTCTCTTTGATTTTCTACTTTCAAAGTAATTTCTGCAAAACGGTACAAATGAAAAAACAGAATGAAATCACACCAGAAATACAACTCCTAGCTCAATTAGTGTAATCTGAGTGACGCGATAACTTCTAATTTTTTAAAAAATCAACGGAAGTTCCCTCTTGTTGATAAAAATAATTGAAATGTATTGTTTTGATTTAAAAATAAACGACAAACCGTCTGGCGCTTTATTTTCATTTTGACACTGTCAATGGTCAGAGGGCGGCTTATCAAAGAGCAGAGCAATGAATTGAGCAGTATATCACTTAATGGTAGGCCTGTCAATAATGAATATCAGAATACAGAACGTGTGATTTACAGTATTTCGTTTTCGCGCTTTTAGTTTATTATAAACTGCAATCAAATGCGGTACATGCCACGAGTTTAAAATTAAATTGACGTCTTACTAAAAATAAGTCACGGTACTTTAAAATCCTTTCCGTTTCCGCATTGCGGAGGTATCCGTTTTATACAAGGTATTTTTACATATAAAATCCCTCCGTTCTGATTTGCTTTCTTTATCGGGCGAGTTGGCCGTGCGGTTAGTAGCGCGTAGCTGTGAGCTTGCTGCGGGAGATAGTGGGTTCGAATCCCACAGTCGGCAGCCCAGAAGATGGTTTTCTGTGGTTTCCCATTTTTACACCAGGCAAATGCTGGGGCTGTACTTAATTAAGGCCACGACCGCTTCCTTGCCAGTCCTAAGCCTTCCCTATCGCATCGTCGCCATAATATCTATCTGTGTCGGTGCGACCTAAAGCCAATTGTTGAAAATTAATTATATACTTTTTCCGTGTTTACAGATTTTCTTCTCATACAGTGTCCATAATATACAGGTTTTACTGTAGGCCTACATGATACATTGTACTGTTACAGTGCCGGCTGTTGTTAAGTAAAAGAAAACGCAATAATAGATAATTATGAGTTCGCCACATTGACAGCTTAATAGAAGCACGGCGGGCTGAGTGGCTCAGACGGTTGAGGCGCTGGCCTTCTGACCCCGACTTGGTAGGTTCGATCCTGGCTCAGTCCGGTGGTATTTGAAGGTGCTCAAATACGTCAGCCTCGTGTCGGTAGATTTAATGGCACGTAAAAGAACTCCTGCGGGACTAAATTCCGGCACCTCGGCGTCTCCGAAAACTATAAAAGACTAGTTAGCTGGACGTAAAACAATTACCATTATTAATAGAAGCACATTTGCCTGTTGTTCAGTTTATATTATTGCGGTGTTCTGTTTTGGTGAGATTCATTACAGCGTAGTTAATATTTAGTACTATTTCTACATATGAATGAAAGTAAAACAGAAAGCAAATGATCGTGATACCAAAAAATCTAAAAGGTGGCAAGTATTTTATTTACTGAACAGTACTTTTTCTTATCATTTAGTCTTGCAATAAATTTACGCAAATTTCACATACTACTATGTCATCTACTATCAATTTTTATGATTATGTTAATGGTTTTAAGTCTCGCCTAAAACTTTTCTACGACTTTCGGAGGCGCCGAGATACCGAAAATGTTATCCCGCAAGAGCTATTTCACGAGATGGTAAATATACTGACATGAGGCTGACGTATATGAGCAACTTCAAATACCACTGGAATAAGCTGGGTTCGAATCTACCAACTTGGCTCAGAATTCCTGCCCTCTACCGTCCGAGCCACTCACCCAGACTAATCCTAGTAATAATCGTGACGAAAGTAATGCTACCCTATAATATTTTTCATCGGGAAAGATTAGTCTCTTCTTGTATTAGTATGTAGAAAGTAGAATACGATGTGCTAATTGGAATTTATGCCATTTCTGATTTCTTGCATTCGCCTATATAAATGTGGCTATCTGTATATAGCAGAACTTTAGTCCCTTTTCTTGATCTGACAAATTTGACAACTCTGGTCCATATAGCGTATAATGGCTGAGTTAACGTTTTGTAAGAATCATCATGTGTTCAAAGCCAGCCCGTTGAGTTCGATGGTGATTTGCAAGAAGATTAATGTTTCAGGTCGCGAAATATTCCACAAATTAATACAGACATTTCAAGCTACTTAATTGTACAGTTTTGATGAAAGACACGATCATCGTCATTGGCTCCCTTAGGGGACCTGATCAAGAAGCAGGAATGTCACGTTCTTCACCAAATACAGCTACAAAATTGTTGAAAATCGAATGACTACCTTGTTACTTAAATACATTATTCTTATCAGCGTAAAATCGCGGCCGGTGGATGTAACGTTGCTTAGGTATACAAAAGACGCCGCCCAGAGGGACCACATTGCTCGGGTTCTTCTAATATTCAGAACACACTTCTGAAATATTATGATTCTTAAGAGTTACATTATATAACATAGTCTAATAAATCGATGAATTAGATAACCGTTTACTCCAATTAATATTATTTGATAGTCGATCACTTTAAGCACTTCTTATTTTTCAGTAAGTTGTTTTGAATACAGAAAAGGTACAAACGATAAGAACAGCCACTTTCTCCCACGCACGGGGACCTGGAGCAAACATGAATGTTCAAGAAATAGAAAGAAAAGGAACAGAAATACGAGAAACAAATTATATCGTATTAATTTTTGAAATGAGAATGCAACATACACATTTTTTAAGCGCTCCTTTTTCTCAGTAAGTTGTTTCGAATATAGGAAAAAACAAACTATAAGAACAACCATTTTCTCCCATTCAGCATACATACATAGATACATACATACATAGATACATACATACATACATACATACATACATACATACATACATACATACATACATACATACATACATACATACATACATCTTCGCCTGGCGGAGGAGCTCAGACTGTGGAAGCGCTGGACTTCTGAGATCACGTTCGGGCAGGGGTTCGATTTCGGCTTATTCCGGTGGTAGCCTACTTCAAGGTGCTCAAATACGCCTGCCCCATCCAGGAAGATTTACTGGCACATAACATAACTCTTGCGGGACAAAATTCCGGCACCTCGGCTTCTCCGAAAACCATAAAAGTACTTTGTAGTGGGACGTAACACAAGTAGCATTTTTATTACATACGTCTTCATTATATAGTGTTAACATTTCAGCGTTCAGTTTGCAAGGCTCAGTGGATTAACTAAGGGCTTCCACAACCCCCATATACAGCTAACTATGTGGTTTCGCTTACTGGAACATCTCTTATCATAAAGTTATCAAAAGACTGAGTCGCCATGGTCTCCCCTTACTTCTCTTATTCTCCATGGCCTAATCTATTATTCTCCTAAGTAATCTATCCTCTTCCATTCTTCTCATATGACCCCACCACCGTAATCGCTCATGTGCACAACCTCGTCTGACGAGTTTACTCCTAATTTAGCCTTTATCTCTTATTTATAAGAGCCCTCCTGCCATTGTTCACACCTGTTTATATCAGCAAACATTCTAGATACTTTCACCTCTGTTACTTCTAGTTTATGAATAAGATATGTTGTTGTTCAAATGCTTTCATTCCCCACCCTGAAGGGGTGGGGCGGGCCACCTAGAGGGTGTCGCCCTCTCTCTGGCCAAGAGATGCGGGCAGGTTGGGGAGATGTGACGGAAGAAGGAGGTGGGTAAAGGATGTGAATGTGTAGGAGAGATTGCGAGGTGCTTTATTATATCATAGTTTGAGTGTTTACATTGATGTTATCTTAAAGCTATTGTACATTCATATGGATTAGGAGGGTTATATGTTGCTGAAATGGAGCGGGGAAGGGTAGGTGCAGTGACTCTAGCATAGATGGGTTGATATGCCTGGAATTAGGTATGAGGTTAGGAGGTGGAGAGTAGTTGTGCATTGTTGGAGAGAGGTGATGAGGATGCGAAGGTCAGGTGTGGGAGGTCGCGGGGTGATGTATGCTATGTTGGGAGGGGTGAGGTAGACTGTTGGATATGCTGGGATTGGAGTGGGAGGTGGTCGGGTACGGTGGTTGGGCGGGGAATAGGAAGGTTCCACTCTATGATGTTGGCCAAATACTTGAGCTCCTGAGCTGATGAGTTGCTGGACGTGTAGTTCGGATGGCAGCTGTAGTCGGACCATGTAAGTGGGTCCGTGGTTGTTGCGTATCCTTATGGCCCGTTGTGCGGGGATGCCTGCAGTTCGGAGTTCGTGGAGTATTTCCGGCTCGGCGATATTCGGAGAGATTCCACGTAGCACGCAGCTGGGCCTGGGCTGGGGCGATGGTGACTGTTGGATCGATGTTGGAATGTTCGAAGTGTTGACTGACGGCGATGGCGGAGGTAGTTCCTGCGTAGTGATGGGGGGTTGCAGGGGTGAGCGTGACGTGGGATTCGGGAGAGATGATGACATGACTGGGGAGGGGTGGCAGGTTACGCTGGTAGTGATCACGGTTGATGCCAGATTGCAGGGAGAGGTAGTAATTGTGGTGGTGGTAGTGGTTGTTGTTATCGGGGGTGGGGGCTCATGGAGAAGGGGTACGAGGCCAGGATCGTTCTGTAGCTGGTTCAGTATTGATTGGGGAGGTGGTATCACAGAATAGTTCTTGCCTCGGAATGTTGCTCCGGAGGTGAACAGGCGGCGCTCTGCTTCTTCTCCGCTGGTTTGTATTATGATGTGCGCTGTAGGCATCCTGGTGCGGTAATCGTCTGGTCTGAATACATTAACCACCTGAGGGTCTGCTGCATTGAGCTCTTGGTAAATGTCACTTTCTGAGATTGTAAGGTCTATTCCTGGGATGAATACGTAGGGCATGGTGGATGGGGGAGGCGACAGCCAACGAGGCGTCTGCCTGTTTATGCTTTGTTGCGGTCGGCTGAGCTGCGATTAAAGGTGAAGGCTGCCCGGCCGAAAAAATTCTGGGAGTAGATATTGTGATGAGGTGTTCCTGCCAAAGTAGCTCTTCGGCGTCCTCCTTCCACACCTAACCTTCCACACGGTCGTTTTGAAGGGTTGGAATAAGATATGGCGTTTCATTAAGCCTAATTAAAATGTTTGAAAACATTTATGCTATGTTTTAAGGAATTACACACATTTTTATGATATCTACGTGGCCAAATGGAAATTCTAAGTTCCCATGAAGGGAATTAGATTCTTTTCCACCAATAGAGCATATCAAGAATCAGATCAAAAATTAGATGTATGGCTTTTCCGGCGTTTGCTCTATTAACCAGCGTTTCGTCTTAGGTCTGACACTAGACTCTTCAGAGTGGGATGTGTCAGACCTTACCCACTGACGCTGGGGTGTATGCAGGTGAACTTATCAGAAGCTTATTTATGAAGCACACAGAGTGGGATGTGTCAGACCTTACCCACTGACGCTGGGGTGTATGCAGGTGAACTTATCAGAAGCTAAGTAATCTATACACCCCAGCGTCAGTGGGTAAGGTCTGACACATCCCACTCTGAAGAGTCTAGTGTCAGACCTAAGACGAAACGCTGGTTAATAGAGCAAACGCCGGAAAAGCCATACATCTAATTTTTGATCTGATTCTTGATATGCTCTATTGGTGGAAAAGAATCTAATTCCCTTCATGGGAACTTAGAATTTCCATTTGGAATTGCTAGGCGGGCATTGGTTCCATTGTGGAGTTTTATCTCCCGTATGCAGTTATCAGATTGTGCTTCATAAATAAGCTTCTGAAAACCACCTCCAAGGAACTCAGGGCCCCCTCGATGGATTGAGTAGCCGAGACCCTGGAAAGCCAAACCAGTAACCACCCCCCCCCCCACCCCAATCCCCACCAAGTCAGCAAGAACCAACCAACCACGTCCTCACTTCCTTACTACATCAGCCTTTACAAGCCTTGAAAACACTTAATAAGGTGAAGCACTGGTTTCTCGGAGACGAGGCGGTGCACATAACGACATGCTGCCCAATAATAATGCTGTTTTCCTAAATTACACCCGCATACTCACATAAATGCAAGCACCACAGCTTGAAAATGTGTAGTCACTGCATTTTTATCAGATAAATGCCCATTACCTCACTAAAAGGTAAATTCTGGGCGTGGCTGGTGCTGGTTGGGTAACCATCCAACACTGGCTGCGTATCTGAAACACTTACTACTGTGTCAGCCGCACATTTAGTGGATAATCGTTTTTCTTTGCTCCATTTAATCGCACTAATTAACTGTGATCACTTAAACTTCAGCAACATTAAGCGTGGTCACCTAATGGATGGGTGACCACACGGCTACAAAACTTTTTATTACTCCTATAAAACTCCTTATTACTCTTATAAAAGCTCTTATTACTCTCATTATTCTATCGTATAAATAGCTATCTCTCAAAGAACTAAAATTCAAACCATAAATAAATTCTCTGTGTAAAATACATCCACTAAACTGCTAGGTGAGGAGAGTAATAACGCACCGGTACTAGCAAACCGAACCAAACCCCTCTTCCCGGCGGGAGGGGGGGGGGGCTTTTTTTAAATTTCAATGGACACCTGCATACACCCCAGCGTCAGTGGGTAAGGTCTGACACATCCCACTCTGAAGAGTCCAGTGTCAGACCTAAGACGAAACGCCGGAAAAGCCATACATCTAATTTTTGATCTGATCTACGTGGCCACCATTAATAGGTCTTTTGAAGAAACAGTGCCTACAGTTCTTCTTTCTTTGTGCGATTACACTCCAGGTTTGGTTTCCCTCGGAATCAGCGAGGGATCCCACCTCTACCGCCTCAAGGGCAGTGTCCTGGAGCGTGAGACATTTGGTCGGGGATAAAATGGGGAGGAGGATCAGTACCTGGCCCAAGCTGCCTCACCTGTTATGCTGAACAGGGACCTTGTGGGGGATGGAAAGGTTGAAAGGGATAGACAAGGAGGAGGGAAGGAAACGGCCGTGGCCTTAAGTTTGGTACCATCCCGGCATTTGCCTAGAGGAAGAGTGGGAAACCACGGAAAACCACTTCGAGGATGGTTGAGGTGGGAATCGAACCCCATCTTCTCAGTTGACCTCCCGAGGCTGAGTGAACCCGTTCCAGCGCACCACTTTTCAAAGTGACTACAGTTCTACTGGCATAAAATCCAGACGAGAGATTAACATTTTTCATCTCGCCAGCATGAATCTAATAATTTAACAAGACGTAAACACGGATTAATATCGCTGTAATTGAGAAGAAGTGTGAAGCTCTCCAAGGTCACAAGAAAAGCAAACATTCGGACTGGGGCGGAGCACCGCATCATTATTATCACTTATGGCTAACGAGCTGAACATCTGAAATTTACTAATTATTAATTATACATCATCGATCATCTGGCTGAAAACTCATTGTCATACATGACTCTATTTTTGAGTCAAAAACAATATTAACTTATCATACGCGAGTTCCCATTCATCTTCCAGATGACAGTCTTAAGGATGTCCAGATAGCACCAGTCCCACTGAAGATTATATAAAGAAATTATTAAATTGACCATTAATCAGAACTAGATAAAGAAACTAATGACACTAACACGTCGATATCCTGATTGCATAGGAGATTAATTATAATTCACGGCCTCATTGTATCGTCGTCTTCTTACCAGATCAACTTTAACCGTGTATCGTAAAATATTTCACTCCGAGAAGATATTTTTCAAACAAGACATACAATGTTATGTATTTACGTCAGTCTGAATCTACTTATCACACAACCTACATGATATTCAGTTTAACAAAACAAACGAATAGCGAAATTATGACAATAGAAAGTTATTTTCAGTTTAGTAGTTCATGTTGCAATTTGTTTTACAGTTTCTAGCGTTTCTCTAGATGACGAGCTATCAACTCACGGCACTATCGTGCAGGATGGAGTTACTTGCCTGTCCTTCAAGCAACATACAGCGGTGTTTTGGGGAGAATGAATCAGGTGATAAACAGAGCAGTCAACCACTGAATCGTAGTCGTAATTTTAATAGATACAATTAACTCAAACAGGGCGTATTTTATTT
The DNA here is from genome assembly GCF_040414725.1 of Anabrus simplex. Classification (NCBI taxonomy): domain Eukaryota; kingdom Metazoa; phylum Arthropoda; class Insecta; order Orthoptera; family Tettigoniidae; genus Anabrus; species Anabrus simplex. Next base: position 263,879,991 of record NC_090266.1, on the reverse strand, counting down.
TAGAGGGAAAGACATAACATTTTCTTGTTTCATTTTGGGACAGGAATCATTATACACTGTTCTTATTAAAATACTTTAGAACAAAATACCTGTTATTTGTTCTAAAGTAATTGTGAACAAAAGTCACAGGTCACAAGAAAAAGCCGAACATTTGAAATGTACTGATTATTAATTTTACATCATCGATCATCTGGCAGAAAACTCATTGTCATTGGCTAGATTGTAAGCGTGCTGGCCTTTGGTCACAGGGGTCCCGGGTTCGATTCCCGGTAGGGTCGGGAATTTTAACCATTTTTGGTGTAGCCTATGTGTCATCTTCATCATCATTTCATTCTCATCACAAAGCACAGCTCGTTACGGACGTCAATTAAAAAACCTGCACCTGGCAAGCCGAAATTGTCCTCGGATACTCCCGGCACTAAAAGCCATACGCCATTTCATTTGTAAACAAGAAAAGACTACTGTAATATAATTTTTGTTTTTAAATCGAGGATAAAAATCTGACTGAATCGCATTTTTCTTGTGTTTAATACGTGTTTAATGATAAATCCAATACTGTAATAAATTACATTTTTTACCTCACACTAAACAAAATAAAGTTAGTTCTCTCTACGTACGGTATAACAGATAAAAGTAGACTATTCATTCAATAGCGGCAAAGCAAATTATGTTCTTAAAATGCAGACAGAAATTACAAAAAATAATACAAATGAATACATTGAGATTAGTCTTAACCCATAATATATTTGTCCCAGCGACACTGTTATTGTAACATTTGGTCAACCAACCCGACAGAGTGTACTGCAGTGAATGAGCTGTCTCCGCGGGCTTGCACAAAGACCACCGCTCAACAGTCGATGCGGTGTTCCAAACAAAACTCGAGGCCATTTAACGTTGCGTGCTCTAGATACTGCACTCCGTTTCTTCGAGAGTTAGTAATAGACTGACCTTCGGAGGGAGCACAGTACCCAATAAAACGCTGGCAGCAATAAACCTAATAGACCACGACCTATAAGTTCGGAAACTCTCGTGATGCCGGCCTATTATGACAATGAAATGACACTCGATTTTCAAATCTTCATTTTTTAAGGAATGACGTTCGAACCTCGGTCACCTTTATGAAATCCTGCTAACAACGGTAATGACTATTACGTTTCACGTATATTTTCATTTCGCCGAGCGAGCTGACTACACAGTACGGGGAGAGGATGAGTTTGAGCCCCACCGTTAGCAGCCCCCATGATGGTATTCCGTGGTTTCCCATTTCCACACCAGATGAATTTCTTGCCTCTAGCTAAATTAAGATCTAGGTCGCTGCTTTCTCAAACGTAGCCCATGCATGGCCTAGCGTCATCAATAATGGATCTGTGTTAGTACTGTTAGCGTTGTTATGCTTTATCGGGTGCTATGGGTATTGTGCCTAATGGTCAAGGGTTCGAATTTACTTCCAATCCTATATTTTTAATTGTATTCATTTGAAACAACCACAGAGTTAGGCGACTGAATTTAAGAAAATTTTATACAGTTTAAATGTATTTTAATAAAACATAACTTCGCCTACCAGATTTATTGGCACGTTAAAGAACCGTTATCCAGCGTCCAACGCTTCTTGATACCAACAATAATAACTGAAGGGATGTGAAGCCTTGGGCGCAAACAGGTCAAGAAGGATCTGTGGCCCACCAGGACCGCTGCTATCCAGTCACATGACACGGTTAGCGTGATGACTTCCTCAGCTGCTATATATTGTTTAGATTTCGTGGTTGCGTTTGCCGAACTAACATATCAGACAAATAGGCCCACTCCCATATTTTGTTTATCATTTTACCATTCTTAAGTGAGCACAAGAAGCTGTGTTGACCCCGTTTCAATCCTTATATCATGATTATAACTCTTGGAGCGGCCGGTAATCCATCCAGAACAACCAGGTACGAGAAAATTACGCTACCACTATGCTACGGGAATGGTAGTTAGATACCTGGTATTATTATTATTATTATTATTATTATTATTATTATTATTATTATTATTATTATTATTATTATTATTATTGCAAGCGGTGTTACATCGCACTAACCCACACACACACATACACACAAACGCGCACGCACACACAGGTTTTCAGCGACGGTGGGTTAGGTTTGGGAAGGAAGCGGCCGTGGGCTCAGGAACAACCCCAGCATTTGTCTGGTATGAAAAAGAGAAACCACGGAAAACTACGTTCAGGCCTATCAACAGTACGGTTCGAACCCACCATTTTCCGAATACTAGCTTAGCCTGTAAAAACATCGTGTAGCCAACTCGCTCGGTATTATTCTTTTTAAAAATGGGCTGGGGGTGTTGGAATGTAGGTTCCTAAATAGCAAAGGAGGCACTTTGTGTTTCCCAACCCCATTTCAATGCATCTCCCAGAAATTACTTTGTCCACAGCCTGTTAACCTTTCCTTTTTAGCGCTCCGCTTTCAAAACATTTGTTTATGGCACACGACTGCACAGCAAGATATCAAATATCTCTGAATAGGAACGAGCTAAAAGTGAAGGGCACTCTAGCGACCCGAATCCGAATCCTTCCGACATCAACCGCCTTGGAAAAGCTAGAGAAGACAGGAACGTAAGAACACCTAGTTTAAAACTTACTGAAGTCACAATACAGTAGTAATGTTATTCGTTTTAATGTTCCACTAACTACTTTACGCGAAAGTGCCAGAATTTTGGGTAAACACCGATGGATTAATTTTGAACATTTTTACTTTGGATATGTCCGACTCGTTGGCTAAATGGTCAGCGTACTGGCCTTCGGTTCGGTGGGTCCCGGGTTCGATTCCCGGCCGGGTAGGGGATTTTAACCTTAATTGGTTAATTCCAATGGCTCGGGGGCTGTGTGTTTGTTCTGTCCCCAACATCCCTCCAACTCACACACGACACACAACACTATCCTCCACCACAATAACTCGCAGTCACCTATACATGGCAGATGCCACCCACCCTCGTCGGAGGGTCTGCCTTACAAGGACTGCACTCGGCTAGAAATAGCCACACGAAATTATTATTATTATTATTATACTTTGGATATTTTCTTGTGGACATTATCCGTCCCTCCTTCAGATGGTGCACGATGTATTCTACAGGAGATTTTTTTTTCCGGGAAATGTTAAGACAGGGCAGGGCATAGAAGGAAGAATAAGTCTTACCTGGGGATGTAGGACCCGCCATTTATGCACCCACGCCCTATTGGACCACCCTGGCTTACCTGGAACACAGAAACAAACAACGTACTATTAGCATTATGTAAGTATAATACACTTCAAGGTTTGTTAAAATTACTATTGCCGATAACTGACTTGAGTATCTCGTCCGATCCGATCGCATCTGCAAAGTTCGCCAAGGTCGATGTTGACAAATAGCTGTTATTAATCGACGGGAAGTTAACGAACGTGCTACTCACACAGGTCGCATTGGTTTACAAATCACGTCCAGTTGAATGTCCATCTTTCTCTTACCCATTGTATAGTGACATAAGCCCCGCATCATGTTCCTAGTCCCTACAATCAACAGTTACGCTTTAGGTAAGTGAAATTTAGAACTGACTGAAAGTGAACGTCCCGGCTCTGTTAAATCTACGTTACAAGCAGCGTGTCTGGAGATGAAGCCCCAGCAAGTACCGAGGTACACTTTCTGATGCCAAAACCGTGCGAATCCCTTTATGGAAGAATCTGCGTCAAACACTTGGTCTAGTGCTATGGTCTTTGGTAATAAAATAATGTATGCCTTGTTTAACTATTTTTTTTTTTTGCTAGTTGCTTTACGTCGCACCGACACAGATAGGTCTTATGGCGGCGATGGGACAGGAAAGGCCTAGGAATGGGAAGAAAGCGGCCATGGCCTTAATTAAGGTACAGCGCCAGCATTTGCCTGGTGTGCAAATGGGAAACCACGGAAAACAATCTTCAGAGCTGTCGACAGTGGGGTTCGAACCCACTATCTCCCGAATACTGGATACTGGCCGCACTTAAGCAACTGCAGCTATCGAGCTCGGTCTATAACGGTCTAATGACCTTCCTGACGCTAATGTGGAGCGATGTTTAGGTGGTGGTTGGCTGTGTGGTGTGTTGTGTTTTATGCCAAACATTCATTCTCCGAACCAGAGAAATTAATGTGACGCGGCTACGAACGATGTCACCGAGCTCGATAGCTGCAGTCGCTTAAGTGCGGCCAGTATCCAGTATTCGGGAGATAGTAGGTTCGAACCCCACTGTCGGCAGCTCTGAAAATGGTTTTCCGTGGTTTCCCATTTTCACACCAGGCAAATGCTGGGGCTGTACCTTAATTAAGGCCACGGCCGCTTCCTTCCCACTCCTAGTCCTTCCTGTCTCATCGTCGCCATAAAACCTATCTGTGTCGGTGCGACGTAAAGCAACTTGCACAAAAAAAAAAAAAAAAAAAAAAAAAACGAACAATGTCTGCTGCGCAGTTGCCTACAATGAAGATTCAACGATCTTAAATCCCCAAACCTTTCGGTAATCGAACCTAGGGTCCTCTGAACTAAAGAATATACGAGGGTTGGAACTTAAATAGTTGCAACACTGCTGCGGAGACGCTATGCAACGGAATCTAATACTGTCGCTGACAGCATGCATTGGTTACATACCTACCTTACCTCAGAGCAAATGGTCTCGCCATTCCCACATCACCTGCTTGCGCACAAGCGAGAGAAACACAGTCACGTGTGAGCTAGCAGTCTAACGTACCGTTGTCACTGTGTTTTCCAAACAGGAACAACGGAGTTGGATCAAGATTGAATGTGCCAGAGATCGTACAGCACGACAGTGTCATCAAGGTCTTCAAGAGGCTTGCGGGGAATCTGCATTGCCTTACAGAACAATGGCACGTTGGGTAAAAGCCTCCAACCATGGTCGGCAAACGGTGGCGGACATTCATCGGGCAGACGATTCGTGAGCATTCGCTTCAGAACTGTTGCAGAGATTCGACAGGCAGTAGACCGCTCCATTCGCACTATCAACAGAACAGGCTCTGCTAATGGTATACTACGACTTCCACATCGCTGGCAATGGGTTATACACAACGCTGGTGACTACATTGAAGGACAGTAATGTTTGCTAACATGTAACTCTTTTGTATCTGTTGTAAATAAATAGTTGCCACTATTTAAGTTTCAACCTTCGTACTCTGTCCATTCAGCCCCCTTTCAGGTCATGGCTATGCCACGACGTTTCTTAAATACATACTTTTTTTTGCTAGTGGTATAACATCGCCCTAACGCATCAAAGGATTTCGGTGTCGGAAGGATGGGAAAGAGCTAGGATTGCGAAGGGCTAGGACTGGGAAGGAAGCGGCCGTGGCTTTAATTAAGGAACAACCCCAGCATTTGCCTGGTGTGAAAATGGGAAACCATGGAAAACCATCTTCAGGGTGCTGACGGTAATATTCGAACCCATCATCTCCCAAATGCAAGCTCACATCTACACGACCCTAATCGCACGGCCAAATCGCTCGGTAAAAGTACATACTATAATCGACATAAAGCGGAGTGTTCTCAGCTCACGACGACCATAGATTTGAAACAGCACAGACCGAGGAGACTGCAGTTGTTCGGGACTTGAATCCTAAAGTAACTCAATGCGGTTTATAGCGGGCGTTACCGTACTTATGCAAGTTAATATTTGGTTGATACCAATTTCGAGTCCCTACGATCCTTTTCCAAATCCGCTTCCGTTGCCGAGCGCGCTATTGCACTATTTAAGATTGGAGTGAAGATTCCGAGTTGGGAGGTTTTTTCCTGGACAGCTGAATCGTTCAATGATTGTCGAGAATGCAGTTGATCCGCATGCATTATACACCCACTCCGGGGAAATTCCTAATGTCAATTAATTATGATTATACACACTCCTCTCTGTCTGTCTGTCTGTCTGTCTGTCTGTCTGTCTGTCTGTCTGCTAGGTCATCAGCCCAAAGGCTGGCTGGATGCTCAAATAGCTCCACGAAAGTTTATGCTGTTATAGGGAAAGAGGAAAAACAGATGGCGGCGCCAAAATTTGGCGTACTAGACAAGATGATGAGTGAGGTAGTTTATCATTGGTTTTCTATTTCTTTCTTTCTTTCTTTCTTTCTTTCTTTCTTTCTTTCTTGTCCGGTTCCATGGCTAAATGGTTAGCGTGCTGACCTTTGGTCACAGGGTTCCCAGGTTCGATACCCGGCAGGGTTTGGAATTTTAACCATCATTGGTTAATTTCTCTGGCACGGGGGCTGGGTGTATGTGTCGTCTTCATTATCATTTCATCCTCATCGCTTATGGGCGTCAAATCGAAAGACCTGCACCTGGCGAGCCGAACATGTCCTCGGACACTCCTGGCACTAAAAGCCATATGCCATTTCAATACCGTCCAGCGTTGGTTTCTCCCTCGGACTCAGCGAGGGATCCCACCTCTACCGCCTCAAGGACAGTGTCCTGGAGTGTGAGACTTTGGATCGGTGGATATAACTGGGGTGAAGGACCAGTACTCCGCCCTCACCTGCTATGATGAACAGGAGGCTTGTCGGAGGGGGGGGGGGGGAAATTGGAAGACATAGACGGATGAGGGAAGGAAGTGGCTATGGCCTTGAGTTAGGTATCATACCGGCATTAGCCTTGAGAAGTGGCAAACCACGGAAAACCACTTCGAGGATGGCTGAGGTGGAAATCGAACCCCTCTATACCCATTTGACCTCGAGACTGAGGGAACCCCGTTCCAGTCCTCGTACCACATTTTAAATTTCGTGACAGGGCCGGGAATCGAACCCGGGCTTCCAGGGATAGCAGCTAATTACACTAACAACTACCCCACAGAGGCAGACCATTGTTTTCCTCACTGGGCCAGAAAGTGCTATTGCAGCACGAATGACCCTATGAGCGATAGCTTTCGTAACAATCAGACGCACGAATCGTGCTCCGAATATCATTACTCAGCACCATCTAAACTCCAGCAGCTTCCGTGTTGTCACAACCATAGGTGAGACAGGGAGTTCGGTGGAAGCTACATTTTTCTCTGGCTTGTGCCAAGAGACAGATGCAGAAGTACTGCATCCTTCAAGGGATTGTAGTAGGCGGACACTCACTTCACAGACACCATAATAATTCAAGTCATTTATACGACCATTGTCCGGTAGAGCATGAAAAAGTTGAATGAAATCTGGATCTAATCTGCTTTACTTCTAGGGTTCGGTATATTATTATTATTATTATTATTATTATTATTATTATTATTATTATTATTATTATTATTATTATTATTATACCCCAACTAGAGTATGGTTCCAGTGTATGGGACCCTCACCAGGATTACTTGATTCGAGAACACTGGAAAAAATCCAAAGAAAAGCAGCATGATTTGTTCTGGGTGATTTCCGACACAAGTGTAGGGTTACAAAAATGTTGCAAAGTTTGGGCTGGGAAAACATAGGACACGGGAGACGAGCTGCTTGACTAAGTGGTATGTTCCGAGCTGTCAGTAGAGAGACAGCGTGGAATGGCATTAGCAGACGAATAAGTTTGAGTGGCGTTTTTAAACGTAAGAAAGGTCACAATCCGAAGATAAATTTGCACTTCACGAAGACACCGGGCGAGTTGGCCGTTGCGGTTAGGGGCGCGCAGTGTGAGCTTGCATCCGGGAAATAACGGGTTCGAACCCCACTGACGGCAGCCCTGAAGATGACTTTCCGTCGTTTCCCATTCTCACGCCAGGCAAATGCTAGGGCTGTACATTAATTAAGGCTACGGCAGCTTCCTTGCTACTCCTAGGCCTTTCCCATCCCATCGTCGCCATAAGACCTATCTGTGTCGGTACGACGTAAAGCAAGTTGTAGAAAAAAATCGAAAGGACAAATTGGGACAAATATTCGTTTATAGGAAGAGGAGATGGGGACTGGAATAATTCACCGAAGGAGATGTTCAATACATTTCCAAATTCTTTAAGAAAAGTAATCTTCAGGGCTGCCGTCAGTGGGGTTCGAACCCGCTATTTCCCGGATGCAAGCTCACACTGCGCGCCCCTAACCGCAACGGCCAACTCGCCCGGTGTACTCGTGAATTGCAACTTTAGAAAAGTCTAGGCAAACAAGAGATAGGGAATCTGCCACCTGAGCGACTGCCTTAAATTCAGATCAGTGGTGATTGTTATTATTGTTACTATTATCATTGTTGATATTAGTAATATTTTATCGGGCTGAGAAGGTCAGGCGGTAGAAGAACTGACATTCCGTGCCCAATTTTGCGGGTTGGAACAGTACAGAGGTATTTGGACGTGCTCGAATACTCCACCCCCGTATCCTTAGATTTACTGGAATAATAATAATAATAATAATAATAATAATAATAATAATAATAATAATAATAATAATAATAATAATAATAATAATACCGAGCTCGATAGCAGCAGTCGCTTAAGTGCGGCCAGTATCCAGTATTCGGGAGATAGTAGGTTCGAACCCCACTGTCGGCAGCCCTGAAAATGGTTTTCCGTGGTTTCCCATTTTCACACCAGGCAAATGCTGGGGCTGTACCTTAATTAGGGCCACGGCCGCTTCCTTCCCACTCCCAGCCCTTCCCTGTCCCATCGTCGCCATAAGACCTATCTGTGTCGGCGCGACGTAAAGCAACTAGCAAAAAAAAAAAAAAAAAAAATAATAAGCTTAGTTTTCTGACATATGGCGTAACTAGGAACCAATCTCGATCAAGTACCTCAGCCCGATATTATTAGCTGAAGTAGAGACGTTAATTTAGCTGTGCTGTAGTCTGCTACATGATGACGTACTTCATCTATCAAAGTAGAGGTCAATAGTTATTTGTCCGATAAATCTCTTCAGGCCTCAATGTTTGTTTACAGGATAGAAAGGTCAGGAGCTTCTAATCGAAAGTAAATCATATAGCCTATCACATCACATTAGTGAAGAGTATTTCGCAATGAACCTTGAGTAGCGTACGATAAAAGTGGGGTGTACAGTAGAACGCTCCTGTCGACAGGCAGATAACGGCCTTGCCAAGGCCCGACAGTCCTCTCTCCCGGCTTCTTTCTCCCTTGTATGTCACTCGTTAACGTATTCTACTTATCACATTCCCTTTACGCCACGTCTGACGCCTGCTAATCTTCATCACAGCTCGTGACACGACGGCGATCATGTCTTCCGTGAGAAGAACCGTTAATTTAACTCCCCTGCCAATCACTGACTTCGTATTCATTACTTAACGTACGGCCTCTCAATATGGGACAATAAACTAGCTTGTAGAGAGTACAGTGATTGATCCCTGGTTGAAGTGGAAGTGATGGCGACAGTCTGGCGGATTGTAATCATGTCAGCAACTACAAGGACTGAGAATGAGAAATTCTTTTTCAGTCGTCAGAACACAAGTTGTAGGCGTAGAGGGTTTCCTGATGGATTATGCAGTGACAACGGAAGTTTTTCACTTGAAATAACATTCTGGTTCATGCCACTTAAAACGTTCTTGCGTGTCACTAGTGGCACGCATGCCTTGGGTTGACCATCCCTTTTATAAATGATCTGAGGAAATTGAAGATATCCACCTCATAGAACAAGACATATCATTCGGTGTTTAAACTTACCTGTTTCAGCTTTTCCATAATACTGTTGATCGCAACTGTGAGCTCACTGTATTAGCTTTGCCGCACCTTGATTCTGTTTCACTTTCTATACTACACTGCCATCCTTGGAGAATACACATCCCAAATAATTGAAATGATTCACCTGTTCAAGTTTTGTATTCCAAACGTGACATTCCATCTTCCTCTTCCCTACTGAAGTCACTTTAGTCTTGGATATGTTAATTTTCATCCCCTCTATAGATAGGCAGGGGCTGCCTGGCGAAGGCGGTAAAGGCGTGCTCGGTTTGCTCGGACGGACGCGGGTTCGACTCCCCGTCAGGAAGTCGTAAAATTTAAGAAACGAGATTTCCACTTCCGGAGGTGCATATGGCCCTGAGGTTCACTCACCAAAAATGAGTACCAGGTTAATTCCTGCGGGCAAAGGCGGTCGGGCGTAGAGCTAACCACTCTGCCCCATCACGTGCCGAGGTTAACAATGGTGGAAGCCTTTACCTTCCACTCCTCCAAGGGCCTTCATGGCCTGTACGGAGGTGACTTTGTCTTTGTATTTGTCTATAGATAGATACTCTACAACGTCTCATATCCGATCCTCTGATATCCAAACCCTCCGATATCCGGCCTGGTTTCCGGAGATTTAAAAAAAATGCATCTCTCTCTTAGGTCATCAGCCCAGAAGCTAACCGACGGCGGCGCCAAAATGAGGCGTACTAGGCAAGATGAGTAGTGAGGTCCTTTGCCGTTGCTTTCCTCACTGGGCCAGAAAGTGTTACTGCAGCACGACTGACCCTATGAGCAACACCCTTCATAACAATCAGACACACGGTTCGTGCTCTGAATGTCATCGCACAGCACATGGATGAGGCTGCGACTTAGGTGGAGGCTACACTATGCTCTGGCCTGTGCTAGGAGTGCTGTATCCGTCAAGAAATGACAGTAGGCGGATTTAAATGCATATAACAGGTTAACGTTTTTGGGCCAGGATGTAGTGTACTACATTACTGAGTTGGACTCTAGCATAAGAAGGAATGCAAGGAGGAAGTGCGCAATGGCATAGCACTCAGCACTCTTCATCTGTGTTAGTCGTGAGCGTTACAGTACAATATTTATTTTCATTATGTTTTTCATTATGGTAGTGATTTTCTGCTTAAGTTAAGGTACATAGTTTGTTTCATTTTAATTAGTATTACAATCGAAGCAGGGCCGCAAAATGAAAGAAGACTGCAGCGAGTTAAACAGGCTGCGATAACAACCTTCATAAAGAAGGAAAACTGGATAAAAGAAGAATTTGTTTTACGTCGCACCGACGCAGACAGGCCTTATGGCGACGATAGGATAGGAAATAGCTAGGAGTGGAAAGCAATCGGCCCTGGCCTTAATTAAGGTACAGCCCCAGCATTTGCCTTGTGTGAAAATAGGAAACTATGGAAAACCATCTCCAGGCCTGCCGACAGTGGGGTTCGAACCCACTATCTCCCGGATGCAAGTTTACAGCTGCGCGCCCCTATCCGCATGGCCAACTCCCTCGGTCTGAGTAAAAGAAACATGAACATAAGTTTCTATTTGTTGTGATTTTTATGTCTACTGTTTATATTTTACTTGTGCTTTCTACTGTATTTACATACAGTACTATGATTTTAATACATAGTGTGGAAAGTTATTAAAGGCTTAAATATTTACAAGGCCGTCTCAGTGGTGTAGTAGTTAGTGTGATTAGCTGCCATCATCGGAGGCCCGAGTTCGATTCCCGGCTCTGCCACTAAATTTGAAATGTGGTACGAGGGCAGGAACGGAATCCACTCAGCCTCGAGAGGTCAACTGAGTAGAGAGGGGTTAGTTTCACACCTCAGCCGTCCTCGAAGTGGTTTCCCCGTAGTTGCCCACTTCTCCTCCAGGCAAATGCGGGGATGGTACCTGACTTATGGCCACATCCGCTTCCTTCCCTCTTCCTTGTCTGTCCCTTCCAATCTTCCCATCCCCCACAAGGCCCCTGTTCAGCATAGCAGGTGAGGTCAAGTGAGCGAGTTACTGGTCCTCCTCTCCTGTTGTATCTTCCGCGACCCGAAGTCTTATGCTCCAGGAGACTGCATTTGAGGCGGTCGAGGTGGGATCTCTCACTGAGCCCGTGGGAAAAACCAACTCTGGAGGGTAAACGGATTAAGAAACTATTACTTACAAAATAATGTTTAATGAATGTTGTATGAATTCGGCTGTATTTTAATTATACTCTCTGGCATCCGGATTTTGTGTTATCCAGACCATCCGGCGTCACATTAATCCGGATATCAGAGGTTTTACTGTATATGCATTACATACAGATCTGTTTACGTATTGTAAAGTTGTGAAGTCAAAGTTTTTTGAATTCGTAGGTCATTTTGAAGTACAGTATTAGGTGGGGCGCAATGAGAGGACCTGTAACTTAACAGAAACTGCATTATAACCTACATACTCGAACAACCTAGATTCCACAGTGCATTCTGTATTTATGAATAGGCAGTATGATGACTTTCGGCTTACACATCCTTTAAGCACTTTTATCATACTGCACTGTGGCAAATTTACAATTACCAAGGAAGCCCACATCTGTTCATAGTACTCGTATACACAGTATTCGCAAGGTGAGTTTACTCCCATTTCGTCTGATTTGACGATAGAAAACCTAAGAGGCTTCTCACGCCATTTGAGAGTAAAATATGGAACTGGTGGGTGGTTTCAAGTATGTACTTACGATGGTAACACATTAAGTGAAAACGAATTAAGGTATACCAAAGCTAATGTACTGAGTTCACAAAGCGATCAATGGCATTTTTTAAGGAACAAATAAGTTCGCATTGGAAACTGTCCCTATATCACCCGTTCTCCGACTAACTTCGTTGTATAGGAAATAAAGTTGGAATATTTTATTCACAAGCTAGAGATAACAGACATGAAAGCAGATTCATCTTTTGAAAACAGGCGGGAACGAAGGCAAGTGAACACTCGCAATGACGAGTTAGAAAATAACTCGGTAGATGAGATTATGCGCATGAACTGGCTTCCGTGGTGGGTTCTTGCGAGGCGATAAACGATAGTTTACCTAGGAGAACAATGGACTCAGCCAGCAAAGGGAGACCAGGATAAGATTTCAATGATGTCAAGGTAAGAGATGTGCAAGGAGAAAAGGCCACAACGCTACTTAAAAATAATACGGAATATGGGCGTGATCGTTACTTCACGTAGAATTGCGGAGTGAATTCTGAATACTGTATGTATGTGTGAATAATAATAATAATAATAATAATAATAATAATAATAATAATAATAATAATAATAATAACCCGTGTGGGGATTTACCGGTTACCTCCATCGGGCGCGTCCCATTGGAATTGGGGAAGCTCGCTGGCTCTGCCGCCAGCAGAGTCAGAGGGTAGTAGGGAAATAAAATACCACCGTGAAAAAAAACTGGTCCCTTGCCAGGGTTACGGCGAAGACTGGTAAATGACCAGAAGCCAGAAAACATCTTGAGGCAACCTCTAGGGCTAACAACCCTAGTTGTAAAAGGATGGGTACCCGTCCAAAGCAAAGTCAAGTCAAAAAGCATGATGGCACAACATTTCAAGAAACATACCCCAGGGGGTAAATCTTCGGATAAATCCCTCGTCGTGAACGCCACGGCGCACGAGTCTCGTTCGGATTCTGGGGGAGACTCGACATCATGCAAGAGACGAGTCGGAGCGTCTCGGTGTACCCCGAAGAGTCAAAAACTCAGGCCAAAATCTAAAAACCTTCCTAGCAACTTTCAACATAAATTCACTTACACAAACTGGCAAGCTGAAAACCCTCACCAAAGCTCTTCACGAAAATCAGATATCCATAGTGGCCCTACAGGAAACAAGGAAGTCTACAGCAAAATAGAGAAAATTACCGACACAATCAGAAAAAGACGGGCACGATTTTACGGTCATCTGAAAAGAATGGACGAAAGAAAGTTAACTGAAGAAATATTTCACTTTTTTGATTCAAACCCCAAAACCACAATTCCCTGGTTTAGAAATACCAAAGAAGACCTGCAAATGCTACATATCTCAGCTGAAGACGCCTCTAACAGAGATCTCTTCCGCAAGAAAATATTGACGAACGGGCTAAACCGAGACGAGCAACCGAAGAGAAGACACGGTGCCACTTGGACAGAGGAGCGTAAGCAGGCCCACTCACAAAGAATGAGGGAAATTTGGGCTCTAAAGAAGGCCAAGTTCAGTGTCAAATGCAACGAGACTTAACGTGGTCCTTGATGGCCCCAGCTAATTATATATAATAATAATAATAATAATAATAATAATAATAATAATAATAATAATAATGGATTTCGTCTCGCCGCCATAAGACCTATCTGTGTCGGTGCGACGTAAAGTATAATTATAAAAATGTAAAATAATGGTTTTAGTCCTATTAACTACAGTACTTTTGCGGTTTTTAGGGATACTGAGGTGCTAAATTTTGTTCCACATGAGTTCTTTGATGTACTGGTCAATCTACTGGCACAAGGCTGGCGTATTTTATCACCTTCAAATACCACCAGACTGGGCCAGGATTCAACTCGCCAACTTGGGCTAGAAAGCCAGCGCTCTTACCTTGTGACCCACTCAGACTATGTGATGTGATGTGATGTGATGTGAGGAAATCTGAAGATATCCATTTGATTGAACGGAACATGTAAGTCTATTAAAGTTTCCTGTTTCAGTACTTATGTCTTAACTTGTATTTCATTTTATTTCATTTCATATTGTATTCGACCAAATGAAAAATAAATTCGCACCCTCACCTCCAACAAACTGCTATACATGTTCATATTCAAAAAGACTGGATGGAAAAGTCGACGGGAGCATCATTTCAAATACTATCCCTCGTTTGGTATCAGAACTTCATATAAGGAGATATAAACTGAATTTCAACACATTTTTATTTTTTACGTTTTTTTACAATTTGCTTTACGTCGCACTGACACAGATAGATCTTATCGCGACGATGGGATAGGAAAGGACTAGGACTGGGAAGGAAGTGGCCGTGGCCTTAATTAATGTACCGCTCTAGCATTTGCCTCGTGCGAAAATGATAAACCACGGAAAACCGCCTAAAGGGCTACCGACAATGGGGTTCGAACCCACGATCTACCGAATGCAAGCTCACAGCCGCGCGACGATAAACGCACGGCCAACTCACTCCGTTCAACACTTTTAATTTGTCATAATATCTTCAGCAGTTCATCATGCTGGATGTCATATAGATCTGTATATTTGTATCAGATACAAAGTTACTGCAAATTTTTATCAAATAGTCGTTTAAAATATCCCTTGTTTACAAATTTTAATGCAAACGAACTGAAGCTTGTTTTAAATAAGAGCTCTCTTTTGTTTTTTTTTGTTTTTTTATAGGGACGGCCAAAGCAACCAGGCTCAGCTTCAGTCTTGGCTGGGGCTTTCATAAGTCCAAACATAGATTAATTCTACACATCAAACTTCATATTACAATGTGAAACTTTCATGAAAGTCTGACGTTGAATCTTCCGTACAGGTATCCACTCCGCTTTTATCAGGAAGTTCCAGATCGCTAATAATTAATATCAGAGCATTTTCGCGACCACACACCACTGCGCTGCAAGTGGACTAGTCATAACAAACCATGGATATGACGTTGTCATCGTGATCTTGCAGTGCTGACAGAATAGGTTAGACATCAAGGCCATAATTGAAGAACGATGACTCAACTTGTGTGTGAATTTGAAATTAACGGGGGCTTCGGCTGGGAAGGAATCGACTGTGATCTACATGATGAAATACCACCCCGGTATTTTCCTGGAGTTAAAATAGATGAAAAACACTTCTTAGAATGACTCAGAGTGGGATTTAAAGCCACTTCTATACTAGTACTACTACTACTACTAGCAAAGCAAAGTCACCTCCGTACATGCCATGAAGGCCCTTGGAGGAGTGGAAGGTAAAGGCTTCCACCAATGTTAACCTCGGCACGTGATGGGGTAGAGTGGTTAGCTTTACGCCCGGTCGCCTTTGCCCCCAGGAATTAACCTGGTACTCATTTTTGGTGGAGGCTGAGTGAACCTCAGGGCCATATGCACCTCCGGAAGTGGAAATCTCGTTTCTTAAATTTTACGACTTCCTGGCGGGGATTTGAACCCACGTCCTTCCGGGCGAACCGAGCACGCCTTTACCGCCTCGGCCAGGCAGCCCCTTACTACTACTACTACTACTACTACTACTACTACTACTACTACTACTACTAATAATAATAATATTTTTACGTCATATTAAGTAACCCTTATGGTTTTCAGAAACACTGAGGTGCCGAAATTTTGTCGCGTAGGAATTCTTATACGTGCCAATAAGTCTACCGACGCGAGGCTGACGTATTCGAGCACATTCAAATACCATCGGACTGAGCCAAAATCAAACCTGGTAAGTTGCGCTGAGAAGGCCAGTGCTCTACCGCCTGAGCTACTCAGCCCGACCCACTTCTCTACCTAATCAGGGCTAGTGATATGAGACGTAATCTTTTCGTGGTCAGAATGTTCTATACTACTCTTCTCTCACAAAAGAGCCATGCTATTCTCTTACTGAGTTTCTGTTACACAGTGAAATAAATATATCTACTCAGCAATTTCATGCTCACTTTACAGCCTAAGAATAGAGAATGTGAGACATTGTTCAGTGAGATCATGAATTATTGCGGAGACAGTAAAGGTCAGAAGCTGGTGTCGACACTCACACAAGTAGTGTTACGTGAAATACACATCCTCTTGCATGTTTAGGTACTGGAGTCACGGCCTAAGATGCTTTTACCTAGTTCACCCATCTACCGCTTGAGAGTTTTTCGTGGTTTCCTATTTTCACACCAGGCAAATACTGCGGCTGTACCTTAATTAAGGCCACGGTCGCTTCCTTCCTACTCCTAGCCCTTTCCGGTCCCATCGTCGCCATAAGACCTATCTGTGTCGGTACGACGTAAAGCAAATTCCAAAAATTATATATAGCCTATATTTTCTAAAATTAATTTCAAAAGGTTTTACTTATGTTGAAGAAATCGTATTATAATAAGAATATGAAATCTACCGACAGTTCGGCTCCTTGCTTGAATGGTCAGCGTAGTGGCCACGAATTCAGAGGGCCTTTGTTCGATTCCCAGTTGGACCGGTGTTCGATTAACCACCACAACAACCACCACCACCACAAAAACACGCAATGGTGGATTGGTGACAGGAAGAGCATCGGCGCTGAAACAGGTCCAAGTCCAGATGTGCGAAACAGCTCGAATCCGTGTCCCTCCCAGAGAGTGTGAAAAATGGTAGTAAAAGAAGAAGAAGAAGAAGAAGAAGAAGAAGAAGAAGAAGAAGTTAAATCTACCCATACGAGACTGGCATATTTGAGCACCTTCATACACTATTCAGTTGAGTTGGGGCCGATGACTAGATGTTAGGCCCCCTTTAAACAACGCGCATCATCATCATCAGTTGAGTCGGGATCGAATCCGCCAACCTGGGCTCAGAAAACCACCCCTGACGGCCTGAATGGCTCAGACGTTTGAGGGCTGGCCATCTGACCCTGACACTGCAAGTTCAATTCTGGTTCAGTCCGGTGGTATTTGAAGGTCCTCAAATATTTATAATATATTTTATATTATATATACGAGTATAGTATATATTTATTTGAATGTCCTCAAATACGTCAACCTCGTGTCGATAGATTTACTGGCACGTGAATGAACTACTGTGGGACTAAATTTCGGCCCTTCGGCATGTCGGAAAACCGTAAAAATATAGTTAGTGGGACGTAAAGCCAATAACATTATTATTATTATTATTATTATTATTATTATTATTATTATTATGATTATTATTATAAAACCACTCCTCTGGCTTCTAAACCACTCAGACAGCATATTATATTCTAAAACTTTTTCCATTCTACACAGCATACGAAACAATTGTGTGTTTGAAAAGCAAATTATGTTTCGTTTTGTTTAAATTACAGAGTATCTCTAAAATACCTCATGCATATTTATTAAACTCACTGTATCCAATATTGTCATAATGATATCTTCATCAAGGTAGAATCTTCTTCGGAATATTGTGCAAGTCTTGCATTTTTTCCGCATTTGATCTGTTACGTGCCTAACACAACGTGGCCCTGTTAGCTGATAAGATAAGCTGTTTTCTCCTGCCCTCAGTACACGCGAGGTTACTATTATCAGTGAACCAACAGGATACGGATAACCTGAGTGAGCTATCGCAAACACTGCCACACCCAGCACTGGTTTGTTTTATGACTGCAATATATTACACCGAAATAAATGTCACACTGGAAGTTGCATTCTTCGCCTGCTCGTGAAACTGTGCTCTATGCTTAGGTGGTGCTCCTTCTTTCTTTTCCACACTTCACTGACGCCCGAAAAACACACCTGCCGTCTCAGTGATTGACTTAGCTCTATGAAGCGTACGTGTTAGGAATTTATGTTTCAACAGCTCTCTACCATTCATCAATCCTTACGAATGATGTATTTCTTAACATGGTGTTTTAAGGGCATTATAGGACCCTGCGACAACAATTTCTTAACAGATAGGCTGTCCTGTCTGTTCTGTTCTGGCCCCTCTGATTTGGTTTTGACATACATTAATGTGTCGAGATTGCGGCCAGGCATAAAGTAGAGGCGCTTAAGCGAGAATATAATGAGCAAGAATGTATCATTTTATACATGTCACGCTGCTTATCTAGCCAACGGCCGTAGCCGTGTTGAAACACCGGATCCCGTGAGATCTCCGAAGTTAAGCAACATTGGGCGTGGTCAGGAGTTGGATGGGTTGCCACGCGCTGTTGGTGGGGGGTAAGGGAATGGAGGAGCGGAAAGGAACTGGCCACCCTACCGCACGTAAACTCCGGCTCAGGAACACCTCTGCGGAGGTTCGGACCTGCCTTCGGACAGACTAACCGTTGCCTTACCTTTCTTTCTTAGTCCTTTTACTCTCCAGGTTTGGTTTTTCCCTCGGACGCAGCGAGGGATCCCATCTCTACCGCCTCAAGGGCAGTGTCCTGGAGCGTGAAACTTTGGGTCGGGGATACAACTGGGGAAGAGGTCCAGTACCTCGCCCAGGCGGCCTCACCTGCTATGCTGAACAAGGGCCTTGTGTGGTGGGGGGGATGGGAAAATTGGAAGGGATATTCAAGGAGGAGGGAAGGAAGCGGCCGTGGCCTTTAGTTAGGAACCATCCCGGCATTTGCCTGGAGAAGTGGGAAACCATGGAAAACCACTTCGAGGGTGGCTGATGTGGGAATCAAACCCCCCCTCTAATCAGCTGAAATCCCGAGGCTGAGTGGACCCCGTTACAGCCCTCGTACCACTTTCCAAATTTCGTGGCAGAGCCGGGAATCGAATCCGAACCTCGGGAGCTGGGAACTAATCACACCAACCACTACACCACAGAGGTGGACGTATGTGTAACTAGAACGCCTGATTCCGATGGCTCGAGTGCTGGGTGTGTTTGCAGGCAGGTAGCCCCTTATCCCTAAATGGTACGGTAATACTTGGTGACCAAATTTTCCGTGAGAGACCTAAAACCAAGAATAACGGCCGAGAGGATTCGTCGCACTGACCAGGCGTCACTTCCTAATCTGCAGGCCTTCGGGCCAAGCAGCGGTCGCTTGGTAGGCCAAGGCCCGTTAGGGCTGTAGTGCCATGAAATTTGTTTGGTTTGTTTGATCTAAAATGTGGGTTTGGAAAAAAAGGAAATTGCAATAAAGGACTTTCACATTGTCACAATGATATATATACCTTTCACATACGAAAGTCGACAGAAGCAACAACAACTAATTTGCTGGTATTTAGCAAACAGCTGCTTGATTGTGTTGATTAGATTGCTTGTTTTACGATTGTAGGACAGAATTGTGGCTGTAACGAAAGAACTTCTACAATATAGTGGACTTATTAAATAAATGTTAATAAAAGTAATCGTTATTTCGTTGAAATACGAATGCTCCATGGCTAAGTAGTTAGCGTGCTGTCCTTTGGTTCAACGGATTCCAGGTTTGATTGCCGGTCAGGTCAGAGATTTTAAACTTCATTAGCTAATTCCGATGGCTCTCAGGCCTATACGGAGCCGACTCGAAAGGCCTGTACCAGGCCTCTTCGGAGGCCACACGCCGTTTCTATATCTCGGAAAAAAACTTTTAGATCAAAATTTTCTGGTCAGCGTAATCATGTTTCTCGAGGCAAAGTAGGTAGGTAACTGACCCGGGTATGCCAAAAAATATACTGCTTTCTCCACATCTCAGTGGTGTCCTGTGTGCGACCACATGAAGACTTTCTTACAATTTGCTTCACGTCACACCGAAGGTCTTACGGCGACGATGGGATAGGAAAAGGCTAGGAGTGGGAAGGAAGCGGCCGTGGTCTTAATAAAGTTACAGCCCCAACATTTGCCTGGTGTGAAAATGGGGAACCACAGAAAACCATCTCCAGGGCTGCCGAAAATGGGGATCGAAACCACTATCTCCCAGATGCAAGCTTACAGCTGCATACCCCTAACCAATGTCGTGTGTTGTGTGTAGATGAAGAGGAGTATATTAAGATGATCCAGTCCCCGAGTAGCAGTATCTACCAGACAAGGCTAAAATCTCCGAACCAGCCACGAATCGAAGGTAGGATTCTCTGAAACTAAAGGTACTATGTTCACCATTCAGCGAAGGAACTAGACAAAACGAATAATAATAATAATAATAATAATAATAATAATAATAATAATAATAATAATAATAATAATAATAATAATAATAACAATTAAGAGTTGCTGTCGAAGTTTTGCCCCACATGAGTTCCGTAAGGTGCTGGAAACCAACAACACGGAGGTGTCAATTAAACACCCTCTAATGCTACCTGCCTCGGCCACGATCGAACCTGGTCTCTCAGGAACAGATAATGAGTGATTAACGCACTTTGTCACTGAGTCTGCATATAGAAATAGCTCATCTAAGACTTGGCGAAGTGGACTGGAAATAATCTGAGAATTTCGAAAATTGCTTCATTAAAAATATTAAAGTTCAAACGATGGATAAGTTGGTAATGCCTTCTTCCCATTTCGGAGACAAGTCTAGAACAATCTCTGAATTGCAATCAAGTACGTTACTAACACTCACCACCTTCTTAATGCATAGAATCAAACGTCCTTATGAGCCAGAAGAGTCGCGGTAGCACTGAAAATATTCCTTGTAACTAGATATTGCATTATGGCAGTAAAAACAGTGAATACCACACGCATTCTACAGCACTGACTGCCTAATATTCTATACGATAGCCTGATAAAGGGTAGATAATCCTAGTAATTACTGGATTGGTGTGAAGAAAAAACAACCAACAGCTG
Organism: Anabrus simplex; assembly: GCF_040414725.1. Taxonomy (NCBI): domain Eukaryota; kingdom Metazoa; phylum Arthropoda; class Insecta; order Orthoptera; family Tettigoniidae; genus Anabrus; species Anabrus simplex. Next base: position 263,858,979 of record NC_090266.1, on the reverse strand, counting down.
TACGAAGTTGTAATGCCCAAACAATCAAGTTGTGACGCTGTAACGGGAATCGTAGTCAAAATAATTGTTCTAAATTTTTGAGCACATACCTGCACCTGCTACAGAGTCATTGCTTTATGAAATACCAATTACATCGCTCAAACTTTTGTGTCGCTTTGCTTAGGAAGCCAAGAAAGTATCTGACATGGTATTTTGAAGACGTGAATGCCATGGGGTTTTGCTTAAATAGAATATCATCTCAGCATTGTCGGCGTGACTGAGGCAATGACAGCTTAACGTCTGTGACGTAAACATTACGTTGTTGTTTGGATCATCAATCCATAGACTGGTTTGCAGCCCTCCTTGTTCCCGTGCTATTTTATTCATTTCCACGTAACTTCTACATTCTACACCTATTCTATTCTGTTTGTCATATTCACCACCTATCATACCCACGGCCCTCGAAAACTGACTGAACAAGTCCTGGCTGTCTTAAGAGGCATTTTATCTCTTCTTCTGGTCAAATTTCGCCTCTCATCAAATCGGTCCAGTATCTCTTATTCTTGATTTTATTTACCCACCTAACCTTCAGCATTTTTCTGTGACGCAACATTTCAATGATGATAATGCTTGTTGTTTAAAGGGGCCTAACATCTAAGGTCATCGGCCCCACACAACATTTCAAAAGCTTCTATTTTTCTTCCTTCTCAGTTACTTATTATCCATGTTTCCCTTCCATACAATGTCATGCTCTGGACGATATTCTTCGAAAAACATCTTTCTAATTCCTATAATAATGTAATGTTTATGCTAGTCTGCATTTTATGTCCTCCTTGCTTCTGTCATCGATAGTTTTTCTACTAGCCGAGTAACAATATTGATCCACTTCCTTTAAGACTTCATTTCCTAATTTAATATTTCCTGTAACAGCTGACTCCCTTCGATTAAACTCCATTACATTTGTTTAGATTTATTTCTACCGAGCTCGATAGCTGCAGTCGCTTCAGTGAGGCCAGTATCCAGTAATCGCGAGATGGTGGGTTCGAGCCACACTGTCGGCAGCCCTGAAGATGGTTTTCCGTGGTTTCCCATTTTCACACCAGGCAAATGCGGGGCTGTACCGTAATTAAGGCCACGGCCGCTTCCTTCCAATTCCTAGGCCTTTCCTGTCCCGTCGTCGCCTTAAGGCCTATCTGTGTCAGTGCGACGTAAAGCAAATAGTAAATATATATATATTTCTTTTCATCTTGTACTCCTTCAAGATTATGCCCACACAAATTTCTCCAGATGTTCTGCAGACTGAGTTAAAATAATATCGTACTGATTATAGCCAAACCACGCAAGTAATCACGAAGCAGTAAAAGTGTACTTGTTTTACGTAATGCCTGGACGTAGGAACCATGAAAAATTAAAAATCTTTTCAGAATTGAATTTACGAAAATCCGAACAATACTTTGGACATAATACGATTTGATCCGCATACTAAGGCAATAGACATTTTTACAATTATATTGAATTAATGAAATTATGGAACTTTAATGTAACTGAATAAAACTACTACGCTGCTTTCTTCTCACACAACCACCCAATTAAATATAAATAAATATAAAATAAAAATTGCATGGAGGCAAAAAGCACTTTTAATTTTAGCCTGACATTCTCATGAGTTTCATAACAAGCCGAATTTTTTACGGCTATGATCAACCAGTAATGAGAAAAAGTTATTTCACTAAATTTACAAGAACATTTTTCACAAATGTCAGATGAAATTGAAAATTGGTATACAGATTAACAATAAGTTTCTCTCTGTCGTATTAAAGTTTTCCACCGACTAGATCAATACTTTTAAAGTTATGAATTTTCTAAGTGAGCGCTCCGTTGGAAACGGAAATAAATATCGGCACTTTTTCTTTATTCAACCTGCGTTAAAATTTTAGCTGGGTACGATAAAAATCTCTACTCCACATAATTAAACGTAGAAGAAAATAAGATAAATTTTGGTGTAGCTCGTTTCTCATCTTGGGCAATGGATAGCCATTTTATTAACGTATTAATTCGGGTGTCTATACCTTCTTCAACGACAGTAAAACTGTTACAAAAATATTACATTCTGTGCAGGAAGCGCCTAAACAAATGACATTGAAATTATTTCCCTAGCAACGAAGTATTTATTTATTGTGTATAATAAGTAGACATATTGTGAATTCAGTAATGTGTTAATTTCTGTTATTATGGTTCTCACAACTGAGTGGGGTGTCAGAATGGGCCGAGAGTGCTTCACGTTAAAGAACTGTATGAGGAGAGATTTCATAAGGAGGCACCAAATAAGACAACAATGTTAGCTTTCCTTGACAAGTTACGTCATATGGGATCAGTCTTATGTGAACGAAAGGGGAATGCGGGGCGCCCAAGAACGGTCACCATAAACGAGAATCATGAAAGACTTTTCCAACAGGTGTTACAATCCCCAGAGCGTAGTCTACGGCGAACATTGCTGAAACTCGGTTTGAGCGATAGGTCTGTTCAGTGGTTATTTAAATATCTGGGTGGATTTGCATTCCGCATTCAAGTTGCTCAGCGTCCGGTTCCATGGCTAAATGGTTAGCGTGTTGGCCTTTGGTCACAGGGGTCCCAGGCTCTATTCCCGTCAGGGACGGGAATTTTAACCATAATTGGTTAATTCCCCTGGCACGGGGACTGCGTGTATGTGTCGTCTTCATCATCATTTCATCGTCATCACGACGCGCAGGTCGCCTACGGGTGTCAAATCAAAAGACGTGCACCTGGCCTCTCCGGAGGCCAAACGCCATTATTATTATTATTATTATTATTATTATTATTATTATTATTATTATTATTATTATTATTATTATTATTAGTTGCTCAGCGTCTAACAGAAAGGTATGAGTGAGCCCGATTACAGTACTGCAGCCAAGTGTTATCCATGATATACAGTATGAGGCTTCTTCTGCAACACATACTTTTCATATGAAAACCATATTTACGCTGATGGCTACATAAACCGTCAAAAACACTATTTTTAAGGTTTGAATAGCCTGATATCGTTATCAGTGATAGGAAGAGTACAAGGAAAAAGTAATTGGGCTCATTACTCAATTACGATTACAAATTACTCTTTCAGAAAGTAATCCGTAACATAACAATTACTTAACAGAATGTTAGTCGTAAGGAATCTTCTTCTTCTTCTTCTTTATCTGTTCACCCTCCAGAGTCGGTTTTTTCCTCGGACTCAGCGCGGGATCCCAAACCTACCGCCTCAAGGGCAGTGTCCTGGAGCTTCAGACTCTGGGTTGGGGATACAACTGGGAAGGATGACCAGTACCTCGCCTTACCTGCTAAGCTGAACAGGGGGCTTGTGGAGGGATGGGTAGATTGGAAGGGATAGACAAGGAAGTGGGAAGGAAGCGGCCGTGGCCTTAAGTTAGGTACTATCCCGACATTAGCTGCCACCTCCGGAGGCCCGGGTTCGTTTCCCGGCTCTGCCACGAAATTTGAAAAGTGGTACGAGGGCTGTAACGGGGTCCATTCAGCGTCAAGAGATCAACTGAGTAGAGGGGTTTCAATTCCTTCCTCAGCAATACTAGAAGTGGTTTTCCGCGGTTTCCCACTTCTCTTCCAGGCAAATGCCGGGATGGTACCTAACTTAAGGCCACGGCCGCTTCCCTCTTCCTTGTCTACCCCTTCCAATCTTCCCATCCCCCGCAAGGTCCCTGCTCAGCATAGCAGGTGAGGCCACCTGGGCGAGGTACTGGTCCTCTTCCCCAGTTGTATCCTCTGACCCAAAGTCTCACGCTCCAGGACACTGCCCTTGAAGCGGCAGAGGTGGGATCTCTCGTTGAGTCCGAAGGAAAACCAACCCTGAAGAGTAAACAGATGAAGAGGGAAAAAAGAAAGAAAACTGAAAATGTAACGAACATAAGTAAAAATGACTGAGGATGTAATTGTTACAAATAATTAGATTACTTTTACTCAGTTAATTACTTCACAACTCTGGTCGTTATACAGAAATCACTACACAGTGCACGGGTTACGATTTGGTGCGCCGCGTCCGGTCTTGGAATACTGCGCCCCAATTTCGTCGAGGAAACCTCACAAAATCCAAAACCAGTGACCAGGTAGACTATTTAGAACTCATTATTACCCCATTTTTGGATGATTTGTGCCATTGTATTCGCGCCAAATTCTTAGCCCTCCTGGATGCAGCAGGATTGAACTACAGCCAACACCGCAGCAGGGAATCACTTAACCTTGTGCAACGACGCTTCGGAGATCGCATTTTTTTCGTAGCATTTTAACGTCGCACTAACACATCGGAGGTTTTCGGCGACAGAAGGATGGGAAAGGTCTACGACTGCGAGGGTAGCTTCCGTTGCCTTAATAAATATACAGCCCAGCATTTGCCTGGTGTGAAAATGGGAAATCATGGAAAACTATCTTCAGGGCTGCCTAATTTCATATGGAAATCCATTTTCCCAGCCTTCCTCTTACCCGAATCTCACTTGCTCAATAATCACAGTGCAACTAAGTCTCAGTCTGTTCAGTGTTGTCTAAGCGAATGGCGCTTAATTTCCAGAATATTCACCATAAGAATGCAATGAACTTCCATTGTCCCCAGCGTAATAAATATGTCCGTGAACATAACACGGTTTACTCCCATCATTTTGGAGGACAAAATACGATTTGAAACTGTAGTCAATTTTCAAGGAAACACAGTTTCCACAATTTGATTTTACAGCATGAAAGGGCAAATGAAAAACTACACAAAACCGCATCAAACCCAATGTTGCCCATGGGTGGACATCATATGGTTTGCAACGATCTTCTTCTTCTTCTTTTGCTGCCGCCTTTTCCCACACCTGTGGGGACGCGGTTGCGAACTGCGTCGAACATGTGGATTTGGCCCTGTTTTACGACCGGATGTCCTTCCTGACACCAACCCTATATGGAGGGATGTAATCACTATTGCTTGTTACTGTGGTGGTTGGTAGTGTTGTAAGTACACCCAGACCCCGAGCCAGAAGAATTAATCAGAACCGATTAAAATCGCCGACCCGGCCGGGAATTGAACCCGGGACCCTCTGAACCGAAGGCCAGTACGCTGACCATTCAGCCAACGAGTCGGACGTATGGTTTGCAACGATATCCTCATTATACTCATTAACATTCTACGTTAGAATTTTTGAAGTAAACCTACAGCAGCTGGCTGAGTATCACTTAATTAACCTATCCTTGTGTTCTGTGTTTCAATGCCTGCTGTACAGTGTAGTGATTTAGGCACTGACCTTCTATGCCGATGGTTGCGGCAATGAAACCCCAGTATTAATGGTTGATATTTAAGAGTGTTTATATGTATGAGACCCGTGTGAATTGACCTCCTGATACACTAAGGAGCCTTATTTCATAGCAAAATCTGGCACACTGGCGTCTACCAAGATCAATAGCAAATTTTTTGCTAGTGGTTTTACGTCGCACCGACACAGATAGGTCTTATGGCGACGATGGGATAGGAAAGGCCTAGGAATTGGAAGGAAGCGCCCGTGGCCTTAATTAAGGTACGACCCCAGCATTAATAGCAAATTAAGGGACGTTAAACATATAGCATAACGTAACTACTCATGACCATCTGCGTAACTCCGTTCGTTAGGCACAAGCCGAGTGTGTTTAGATTTATGGGATCAAGTGCTTCGGTGCTGATATCAGTTAGGCCTACGCAAGATAGCAGGTTCGATCCCGGCTAAGGTTGATAGCATTTCGACGGGGGGGGGTGTTGAATGCGCTAAACCCTTGTGGGAAAAATTCCGACATTCCGTCATCTCTTAGAATCTATAGAAATTGATGAGGCGTTAAACAAATTACATTATTATTATTATTATTATTATTATTATTATTATTATTATTATTATTATTATTATTATTATTATTCAACGCTACTTAAATATTTCGAGCAATATTTTATAAATTGTGCGGGTATTGTTATGCGATTTGATTGTTCTATAATTATATTATTACACCAAATGTAGTAATATTTTATTTTATTTTATTTACTTTTTTTATTCTTCTTGTTAAGATGTAATTCCTTGTAATAGATTGTTTTCATGGAATGTTTTGTTACATAATTCATGTTTTCATTTAATGTCTTCGTTTTGCTAATGTAAGCAGGTATTGCCACCAGAAAATCTCACAACTGCAGTCGATTGGCATTGATGAGTGCTTAAACACAACATTATTATTGTCCTAAATCCATATTTTATTTATTCTGGAGCAATAACAGTGCTAATTTAAGTGTACTGATTATTTTATTTTAATTGTTAAGTTAATGTTACTTTGAATTACAATAGGTTTTTTTTTTTTACAATTTGCCTTACGTCGCACCGACACAGATAGGTCTTATGGCGACGATGGGACAGGAAAGGCCTAGGAGTGTGAAGGAAGCGGCCGTGGCCTTAATTAGGGTACAGCCCCAGCATTTGCCTGGTGTGAAAATGGGAAATCACGGAAAACCATCTTCAGGGCTACCGACAGTGGGGTTCGAACCCACTATCTCCCGGATGCAAGCTCACAGCTGCGCGGCCCTAACCGCGTGGCCTATTGAGTGTTAGTTATGCAGAGACGCTTTCCCACATCAGTAACATGCAACAGATAAGTAAGCAAGAAATAATTCCATTCTTTGATGGATTCACATAAGCTTGCCCGTTTTGTTGAAGACGATAGCGGTGGGGACTCCCCTCCCTTGTGGACAAACGAACATGAAGAGTGAACAGGGTGACGTTCACACCCGACTGGTCGCCAAGTCATTCCCACGGTGACGGTTAGTTTACTATGCGTTTCCGGATTATTATGCCAAGGCAGCACGTGAGCTGGGCCAACATTCGTTGCACACAGTTGGATGTAGTTAATCTGCATTGGTCAGCAGTACAAGCGCCAAGATGGCGGACTTCAGGGATGTTCGTTCACTGACCAAGGGAATCGAACCTCATAGGAATTCTTAACACAGGTGAATCACCTCGAAGCCAGATACAATAATGTCAAAACCAAGCGCACTGAAAGTACACAGAAGCGAGCGTACATATTCTGCTGAAATCTGCTATGTCCCCAGGTACAAGCACAACTGAGAGGAAAGAGCAGTTTCCGTGACTAGGTTTATCTATACTTTGCCAATGAAAGGATTACTTTTGTGCTTTTGGAGCGAGTTTGAATGATAACATTCGTTACATTTTGCCCCAAAACCCTGCAAGTCACTTTATTAATATACCGTAACTGAACGACGCAAGTTTATTGACAAAATGTGTATTGGACAAATGTATGTTCAGGAGTAAGAAAAAAAACTGTCATTACGAAATCCCACAGCAAGGGACGGGTACACAAAGTTTGACGCAGATCCTTCCGCACAAGAGTTAGCTCACTTTTCTTGTGTGTCATGAAGTGTACTCTGGGGAACTACGTAGTCTGAACTTCGATGTTCTTATCATCATTCTAACTAACTTTATGCCTGTTGAATATATCCTTCAGATAAAAAAGGTAGCTATAATATTAGATCAGAAAAATATGTTACAAATTAAACTAGAACTAATCTTCTTACGTTTATCTTCCGTTATTATCTCAAGTCAAGACTTTCAAAATACTCATAACATGGTCATTTTTTATTTCTTGCAACAATGGTTTGCCATTCTGCCATTCTTGTGCTTTGCAAGTTAGGTCAACGACTTAGCCATGATGAAAGACTGGATCACATGAGATGTCCAAAATCAGGCAAGACTGCGAGTAGTTACCACTTGGATGACTTGTCCAAGTGCTCTTGGCTGGAGGATGAGAAAAAAGGGGCTGGCCACCCTAGCACAGGTGAATTCCGGCTCAGGACATGTGATCAGAGGTCTCTGGCCTAACTGGTATGCACTATCTAGGCTACCAATGCGCAGGTTTCGATAAGACTTGAACTGCTTTTCTAGCAAGATTTCAAGTACCGTACAATTTTCTTTGAGCCATTGTCTATTGTCTGCCGGAAGAGAATATCACTAAGTTATGAAAGTAACCATCTTCACAAAATAGCACTTCTCTTCGAATAACATACATTAGTAGAAATGTGATCTATGCGGCGCAGTGAGAACCTGAGTCGAACTGGTTTACGAAGAAAAGACAAGAACATCAGTTAGGGCGGACATCAAGGACCGGTCCAAGCCAAGTGTTTTGTTATGCAATACGCCTCGCAATGTGATATAATATACATCATTTAAACGTCTATAGGGGCATGATTAGCAATATTTTCTAGTCAAGCTACAGTATTTCTGTGTTTTAGGAAAACCTTCACCTTCTCTCAGTATTATCGTCAGGTATACATAATCTTTCTCTATTCACTTTTGGAGTTTTCGTCACTCCGAAGAAAGACGAGAGAAAACTACTACTATAAGTGTGTGAAACGGAACTGAGAATTATGGTGCGTTTTGGTAGATACAGTAATCAAACTGGGTAGGCCTAAAAATAGTAGAAGTTAATATAGAAATAATTGACAACTCTTTCATCGAACAATTTTATACTATTTTCTGTATGATGAATATTCTTAAACGCTTAAATTAGGGAAATTTCTATATTGCTTCTTTCGCTGGGCGTCTGTCGAACTTCTTTCGATTCACCTCTATCTCTGTCATGAATTGCGATCAGTGACTTGGTCCTTACTTTCATTACGCTGTTATAGATAATACATGCAGGGAGAAGCACACTGGCGCAGACAAGGTCGTCGGTTTGTATGGACATGCTTCAATTGCCGCCACATAAAGCAAGTGACTAGATGTCGTCAGTTCCAACAGGTTATGGAAATGCTTTGCCGACTGTTGCAGAGATGGACTACCACAAAGACAACCCACTTGCTGCCGGTTCTGTAATCATTTCGTTATTAAAGTTATGATCTATTATTTCCTCCTGCCTTGTAGATGATGGCCTATTAAGCCTTCTTTTTTCAGACGCTTGATGTGACTGTAAGCAGGAGTCATGGTCCATAGGTAAGAATTAAAACTCCTAAGAGGATGCGTGCCAATTTTATTGAGTTTTCTTTTAATTATATACACAGGATGCCATCTTAATAAACAGTACTTAGGTTTAATTATACAACTCTACGTTTCGAATTGGTCATGAACTTACATTCATAGCATTTACATTTATAGTTCTGTTATCATAAGAGTTATCTTCGAAGAAAAATGTATTATTGTTTATTTTGCAGAACTGGTTTGTATTATATTAAAGCAAGAATGTTACCAATTCTGATTAAGATCAAGAACATGAATGTAGCTGAGGGCATCTCCGAGCACGCCATGAAATCCGCTGAAGGGGTGGAAAGTAAAGGCTTCCATTATCCGTAACCTCGCTATTTGTTACGATAGGCCGTCCTTGCCGCCAAGGCCATGTGCCTATCCAGAAGTGCAATAATTTTTTGTCTTCCTGGCAAGGAATCGAGACAACATATTTTCGGGTAAACCGAGAACGCCTTTACAACCTCGGCTCAGCAGCCCGCTGAGAAGATGAGTAGAGACATACATACATTGTTATTTTTTTACAGTTGGTTTTACGTCGCACCGATACAGATAGATCTTATGACGATGGTGGGACAGGAAAGGGCTAGGAGTGGGAAGGAAGTGGCCATGACTTTAATTAAGGTACAGCCCCAAAATTTGCTTGGTGTGAAACCACGGAACACCTTTTCAAGGCTGCCGACAGTAGGGTTCGTACCCACCATCTCCCGCCTATTATGATTCCTTTTTCCATTTTTCTTCGCCTGATCATTCCTACACGATTTTCTTGTTATATCGGTCATTGATATTTCCACCTCTTGCTGAACACCCAAAGATTTCATTATTCTGATTCGTGTGGACCAAAATGAATGATTTTCCATTGAAATCCCAGCAAACGAAGTGATGGTACAACAGGCCACATTCGCTTCTATTCCAATCATAATCCGAAGTAAATAATTACACATACATCACAACCACACAGGTTATAAGACACTGTCTATGGCTATTAAGTTCCAATAGTCCGGCTCCATGGCTAAATGGTTAGCGTCCTGGCGTTTGGCCACAGGGTCCCGGATTCGGTTCCCGGCAGGGTCGGGAATTTTAACCATCATTGGTTAATTTCGCTGGTACGGGGGCTGGGTGTATGTGTCATCTTCATAATCATTTCATCCTCATCACGACGCGCAGCTCGCCTATGGGCGTCAAATCAAGAGATCTGCACCTGGCGAGCCGAACATGTCCACGGACACTCCCGGCACTAAAAGCCATACGCCATTTCATTTCATGTTCCAATAGAGACTTCGCCAAAGATTATGAAACAACAACTGATGTTCAAGTAACTTATAACTCCACTCCACGCCTTACTATACCACGTTCTCGTGTGGTCTTGAAGAGCCATAGCATCATAGCTAAGATTACCTCAAAATGACGCACAAATTCCAGCACGGTTATGCACCAAGCCCGTACATGTATTACAATCGTCGATTGATCCCCTCATTGCACCACAGCACATCCAGCAGCGATTACTGGACACTTTCTCGAACCAGTCTTAAATTCGTAGTAGAAATGGTAACAGAACTAGGATAGAGCAGAAAGGCTAAATTACCGGGCGAGTTGGACGTGCGCGTAGAGGCCCGCGACTGTGAGCTTGCATCCGGGAGATAGTAGGTTCGAATCCCACTATCGGCAGCCTTGAAAATGGTTTTCCGTGGTTTCCCATTTTCACACCAGGCCTTTCCTATCCCATCGTCGCCGTAAGAACTATCTGTGTCGGTGGGACGTAAAGCCCGTAGCAAAAAAAAGGCTAAATTCTCATTCCTTGACGAGGCGTGGGGAGTCGCATGACTCATAATCATCAGAACCATCTTCGGCATGGTAATAATCAGAATAAACCATGAGTGTTTCAAAATATAACGTGTTTCTTAATCAAATTATAATAAATCGGCGTATTACACTAGAACAGTACATAGGGACCGTGCCCAGGACATGATTTCTGGAAGAACACATCTGAACTCATTCCAGTACTTTGTGAAATGAGCTGCAATGGACTATCTCACCAAGGTTAAAACGGTCAGGTTTATGTCCCGGTATATCTTACTTTCCTGCAGATAAGACTATGACATACTTCGCGCTACTTTCGGCGTTAATTTTAAGTTTATTGAACTGAAATTATGCAAATTTTATATACACTGACTGACAGAGCAAATGCAACACCAAGAAGGAGTGGTCAGAACTTTATGCCAATTGCAGGGTAGACTGACGTCACTGAGGTATGCTCATGATGTGAAATGCGCCGCTGTGCTGCGCACGTAGCGAACGATAAATGGGACACGGCGTTGGCGAATGGCCCACTTCGTACCGTGATTTCTCAGCCGACAGTCATTGTAGAACGTGTTGTCGTGTGCCACAGTACACGTGTATAGCTAGGAATGCCAGGCCGCCGTCAACGGAGGCATTTTCAGCAGACAGATGACTTTACGAGGGGTATGGTGATCGGGCTGAGAAGGGCAGGTTGGTCGCTTCGTCAAATCGCAGCCGATACCCATAGGGATGTGTCCACGGTGCAGCGCCTGTGGCGAAGATGGTTGGCGCAGGGACATGTGGCACGTGCGAGGGGTCCAGGCGCAGCCCGAGTGACGTCAGCACGCGAGGATCGGCGCATCCGCCGCCAAGCGGTGGCAGTCCCGCACGCCACGTCAACCGCCATTCTTCAGCATGTAGAAGACACCCTGGCTGTTCCAATATCGACCAGAACAATTTCCCGTCGATTGGTTGAAGGAGGCCTGCACTCCCGGCGTCCGCTCAGAAGACTACCATTGACTCCACAGCATAGACGTGCACGCCTGGCATGGTGCCGGGCTAGAGCGACTTGGATGAGGGAATGGTGGAACGTCGTGTTCTCCGATGAGTCACGCTTCTGTTCTGTCAGTGATAGTCACCGCAGACGAGTGTGGCGTCGGCGTGGAGAAAGGTCAAATCCGGCAGTAACTGTGGAGCGCCCTACCGCTAGACAACGCAGCATCATGGTTTGGGGCGCTATTGCGTATGATTCCACGTCACCTCTAGTGCGTATTCAAGGCACGTTAAATGCCCACCGCTACGTGCAGCATGTGCTGCGGCCGGTGGCACTCCCGTACCTTCAGGGGCTGCCCAATGCTTTGTTTCAGCAGGATAAAGCCCGCCCACACACTGCTCGCATCTCCCAACAGGCTCTACGAGGTGTACAGATGCTTCCGTGGCCAGCGTACTCTCCGTATCTCTCACCAATCGAACACGTGTGGGATCTCATTGGACGCCGTTTGCAAACTCTGCCCCAGCCTCGTACGGACGACCAACTGTGGCAAATGGTTGACAGAGAATGGAGAACCATCCCTCAGGACACCATCCGCACTCTTATTGACTCTGTACCTCGACGTGTTTCTGCGTGCATCGCCGCTCGCGGTGGTCCTACATCCTACTGAGTTGATGCCGTGCGCATTGTGTAACCTGCATATCGGTTTGAAATAAACATCAATTATTCGTCCGTGCCGTCTCTGTTTTTTCCCCAACTTTCATCCCTTTCGAACCACTCCTTCTTGGTGTTGCATTTGCTCTGTCAGTCAGTGTATTAATTAAGATTAAAATCCGGATATTTACTTTAAGTAGTGTTTAAGACTAAAAAATGTTGTATAGCTACAGACTGTCTAATTCAAGAAGTAAGGGAGTTATTTTCCATTATTCTCTTTCAGTTCCTCCTCTTAATTGTTTCAAAACTTCCAAAAATATTTGAATATCATCATCTTAGTAGTTTAGGATATACAGGGACATAATGCATTAAAAATGGCAAATGCTAGAAATTGAGATCATGGTAATTTAATACGACAACTCATGCAACCAAACCTGAATTACAAATAACAGCCATAATAATTACGGGAATACTACCAACGTAAGAAATAAGTTGATTGCACAAATCAAAGTAAACCAAATCCTTTTGTGGCAAATAGTTTTGGTAATGTATAAGTTTCATTATAAATACGTCAAAATGGAATCTCAACTTAATAAACGTAAAAAGAGGAAATCCTGATCCATGAACGAGTTTCAAAACAATCAGGGTTGGGGTTTCCACGTAAATAAATATTTCTTTCTTTCATTAGTTATAGTAAACATTTGTCATATATTTATAAGTTAGGATAACTGGAGTGATTAAGAACGCATTTCATTTTTCATATTTGTCCATATATCCGACATTAGTACATGTTTCTACACAACTGAGAAAAACTGACATATATTTAAATCTTATTTTAAGTTTGTTCCATATTTTATAGTTACTTTAAGTTACTGCTTTGAGAAAATGATATAACATTAATTTTACCTGCATGAATATTTCAAAGTTGGATCCTGGTATTTCTGTGAGCTGTGGGAAGCAAGTTCTGCTTTACGCACATTCTGCTGGCTTTGGTATTATCACTCAGTCCGTTGTGACCCATATCAATATGGTTAAACTCCTGCTCTGCGGCTTTCATTTAAGTTCTTATTTTGTGGCTTTCATGTTTAAGTTCTAATTTTTTACTGTACACTTTTTATAAGTAAGAACATGAAACACAATACAGATAGCCTTTACAGTATTTTTCTTCTTCTATCTATCATAATCTGTTTACCCTCCAGGGTTGATTTTTCCCTCGGACTCTGCAAGGGATCCCACCTCTACCACCTCAAGGACAATGTCCTGGAGCGTGAGACTTTGGGTCGGAGGATACAACTGGGGAGAATGACCAGTACCTCACCCAGGCGGCCTCAACTGCTATGGTGAACAGGGGCCTTGCGGGGGGATGGGAAGATCGGAAGGGATAGACAAGGAAGAGGGAAGGAAGCGGCCGTGGCCTTAAGTTAGGTACCATCCCGCCATTTGCCTGGAGGAGAAGTGGGAAACCACGGAAAACCTCTTCCAGGATGGCTGAGGAGGGAATCGAACCCACCTCTACTCATTTGACCTCCCGAGGCTGAGTGGACCCCGTTCCAGCCCTCGTACCACTTTTCAAATTTCGTGGCAGAGCCGGGAATCGAACCTGGGACTCCGGGGATGGCAGCTAATCACACTAACCACTACACCACAGAGGCGGACTACATTATTTTTCACCATTTATAATAAAAATTAGTCCATATTTTGATACTTTTTAGCCTATATAAATGCAAATATTTGGTTTTATCATATATAAATCTTCGTCCTGATAACAACTGATATAGCATTTTAATAAGGGAAATCTTTAATTATTTTGTGGTTGCGCTGTTTGGACCTTGAAGCTGTTAGCTTGCATTCAGGAGAAGGTGGGTTCGAAGTCACTGTCAACGGCCCTGCAGATGGTTTTCCGTCCTTTCTTATTTTCTAACTAGGCAAAAGCTGGGGCGATACCGTAGTTAAGACCACGGTCGCTACCTACTTCCAAATCGTAGCCCTGTCCTGTCCTATCTTCACCATGAGACCTGTCTGAGATGGTGCGACGTAAAGTCAATAGGAAAAATAGCCTGGGAGCTTGGAGGAGTGATGAACATTTAAGAAGAGAAATACGTTGAATTCCAGCTCTCGGCCTCTATAAGAAATGAATTTACGTGGTTTCAGTATTTCATGTCCAGATGAATGACGACCTACGTTCTCTTCCTTCCTAAATCAATTATTTATTCTGTTTACCGTCCAGAATTGGTTTTTCCTTCGGACTCTACCACCTCAAGGGCTGTGTCCTAGAGCATGATACTTTTGGTCAAGAATACAACTGGGGAGAAGGGCCAGTATCTTGGCCAGGCGGTCTCATCTGCTGTGCTGAACAGGGGCCTTGTGGGGGGATGGGAAAGATTGGAAGTGATAGGTAAGGAAGAGGAAAGAGGAAGTTAGGTACCAGTCCGGCATTTGCCTGAAGAAGTAGTGGGAAACGACGAAAAAAGGCGGAAATCGAACCCCATGTACTCAGTTGACCTCCCGAGGCTGAGTGGACCCCGTTCCAGTACTCGTACCACTTTTTAAATTTCGTGGCAGAGCCGGGATTTGAACCCGGGCCTCCGGGGGTGGCCGCTAATCGCACTAACCACTACACTACAGAGGCGGACTTCCTAATTCTAACCGCAGTAAATTACGAACCTCAGGGTCACATTCAACCCCTGAAGGGGAGTTTCTAAATGTTCGGGTTTTAAATTTCTAGGCTTGCTATCGGCAAATCGACCCCACGATCTTCCTGGTGAATATAGCCTACATTTACCGCCTCGGCCAATTACTTCTCAATATTAGTTGAAAGTACGATACAATTATTATTATTATTATTATTATTATTATTATTATTATTATTATTATTATTATTATTATTATTAATAATATTAAGAACCTCCGTGGCTCAGGTGGCAGCGCGCTGGCCTCTCACCGCTGGGTTCCGTAGTTCAAATCCCGGTCACTCCATGTGAGATTTGTGCTGGATAAAGGCGAGGCGGGACAGGTTTCTCTCCGGGTACTCCGGTTTTCCCTGTCATAATTCATCCCAGAAACTCTCTGCAATATCATTTCATGTCATCTGTCATTCATTAATCATTGCCCCAGAGGATTGCGACAGGCTTCGGCAGCCGGCACAATTCCTATCCTCGACGCTAGATGGGGCTTCATTCATTCCATTCCTTACCCGGTCGAATGACTGGAAACAGGCCGTGGATTTTCATTTAACATTATTATTATTATTATTATTATTATTATTATTATTATTATTATTATCATTGTATTTCACGTTCGTAATTCCTGAAAGGCAAGTTTAAGGAATGTAATTTTGCCTTTTATTTCTGGTGTACTGACGGTTCTTGGGACACGGCTGTGTGTGTTCATGAAATCTTGATAAAATAATGGAGATTTCTGAAAGAATTTGTTGCTGTTATTTTTGTTGTTTATTTTACTTACTTGCAAGTTGCTTTACGTCGCACCGACACAGATAGGTCTTACGGCGACGATGGGACAGGAAACGGCTGAGAGTGGGAAGGAAGCGTCCGTGGCCTTACTTAAGGTACAGCCCCAGCATTTGCTTGGTGCGAAAATGGGAAACCACGGAAAACCATCTTCAGGGCTGCCGACAGTGGGGTTGTTTATTTTAAGGGATGAAAGCGAACTCGTATCCTCGTCCTGAGGTGGTGCAGATCTTTTCAGGCACACCCCCCAAATGACGGTGAGCTAAGGTGAACTACATTTACTATTTCAATCACATACCAGCCCTCCCGCCATTCTTTAATTTCTAGCAATACCGGTAATCGAATTCGGACCCCCCGAGGTTGGCAGCTAATAATGCTAAGTGGTACGCTACGGAGGCGAACGTTTTTTGCAATTTGTTTTTACGTCGCACCGACGTCGCCCATCAGAACAATTTCTACTGTGTTCATTTACGTATGGTTATGTGTAAAGGAAAATGATACATTGTACTGTAGGAGTGCGTAAATTCGCTTGCAGACAACATCCTTACAATACGGTATGGTAAGGTATTTTTTTCTTTACACATTAGCACAGGAAGAAGAATGAAAGGAAAATTATTCTGACGGACTGCATACAAATATGTGGCTGGGAGGTGTGACCAGTCGTAAGAAACATAATGGGTAGGAAGAGCGTTGGGACATACGAGGTTTTAGAAGTAAGCCATCAATATGTTCAGGACTACCTTTGTCCCATTCAACGCACCCGCCGGGTTAGTAGTGTCGTGGGCTTCGGACGAGCATGAGTTAACACACTGAGTTTTGCAGTAAGGTTCGCCTTCGTACACATATGAATCACGATTATAGCACAGATATAGGGTATATATTCTGCTGAAATGTACGTGGATATGCAGTTATTTTACGGTGAAGGAAGACTTAGCTAATAACGAGCAAGATGCTATTATCAGGGACGATATCCTGCAGAAACAGAGCCGACTGTGCATGCATCAAGGTGGGTATAGAGACACTGCGTGAAACGGCGTCGATCGAATGGGTACCACCTCCTTGAAATGCCCCTGTGATGTCAAGTGATAATGAATAACGTGGGCGTCATGTGGTTGAGAACAACCTGCTTACCAACTCAGTATGATCTCAACATCAGCTAGATATCTGTAACGCGTGCATTGCATCCCAGTTACTTCCACCCCTACCCACAGCTACTAGGCTACATCAGAAACTCCATGGTCACCGCTCCCAAGCTTGAGTGGAATTTTCACGATGACTACTGCTACGTGTCGAAACAAATGTAAGATCTTCATACTACATCCTGTTTAGTGATGAATCCAGATTCCATAACAAATGAACTGTGAAATGGCACAGAATGTATTACTGGTTACGGGAAATTGTATTACAAGTGTCAACGTGCAGTGCGTTATTTTAATTGAGCATCTAATTGGACCGTATTTCTTTGAAGGCAACCTTATAGCATCAATGTATGTTCAGCTTCTCGGAGAAAATCTGAACCTCTCTGTGGAGGATGTATGTATGCACAGGGCCCTAAGGCTGGTTGGATCCTCAACAGCTCTGCCATCAGCTACCATACATGGCCTAGGCATCACTGAAGAGGCGTACTACTAGGGAAATGAGGAGTGAGGTGTTTTCCCGTTGCTTTCCTCACCGAGCCAGAAGTTGCTATTACATATCAGTCTGCCAACCACACTGAAATGCATGCACCAACCGACCCCATGAGCATCATTTTCACACCATTCATAGCAGGGACTGGCTGCAGAAGGAATGACATTACTAGCATCGCTCATACCTCAGTTACGTTCATATTGTCAAAGCCAAGGATAAGACAGAGACAGAGCAACGAAAGTAACAAAATTGCTCTAGCCCATACCTGAAGACACAGGGCACTGTAAACACTAGGTCATGCCAGCAAAGGCATCGATGGAGGATATGCCTACAATACTACGGTGTTGAGAATGTGACACCCCCACAATGGTCCTTGACCACATGCAACCACCATCAAAGAATGTGCAATGGATGCGGTGGCCTAGTCACATGTCCAACAAGAATACAGGACCTTACCATCTGGATTTCTTTCTGTCGTGTCAGTTAAAAGTAATGGCCTATACTCAGAAGCCGGTGAGCCGAATCATCTACGGCTGTTCATCATTGAAACCAGAAGGCACATTATGCCACACATGTCGCAACGTGCAGAACCATTTTACCGGAAACGTGCGTACATTTATAATATGAAAAAAGGTAGTGGTCACATTTAGTACCTGCTTCGTAAACTCGGTGTGGTTCAAGGAATCTGATGTCTCTGCACAAAACCTCATACTCCGTTAAAAGCAGCCCGTGGCACAGCCAACACGTAGCCTGCTCTTAAAAATAGGGGAATAACTTTTTTACTATTTATCTTTGTTACTGGGCCTCATATGGGAAACGTGTGACCAAGCACACTTAAGAGAGTACTTTATTAATATTTCTCTTCATTACTGGAGCTCACATGGGAAATAAATAAATGCCTGAAAGTATCCCAGCACCTCCGAATTTAACCCACCGATCATTTAAACCAACACCTCTATTCTCCGACCATTAGGAACTTTGCCCAAGGATAGCACATCTCTATAAATCCTCACAGGATAACATGTTGTATAATTCCGATTTCAGTATAGCCTGGAAAGTTCCTTTCTTGTTATTGGCTTTACGTCCCACTAACTACTTTTACGGTTTTCGGAGACGCCGAGGTGGCGGAATTTAGTCCCGTATGAGCTCTTTTACGTGCCAGTAAATCTATCGATACGAGGCTGACGCATTTGAGCACAATCAAATACCACCGGACTGAGCCAGGATCGAACCCGCAAAGTTGGGGTCAGAAGGCCAGTGCCTCAACCGTCTGAGCCACTCAGCCCGGCACGTTCAGTGGAAGTCTGTGGATTGAATATTCGAAAATATACGGGTGGTAGCGTCGGTGGTTTTTTAACTTTCATGAGCTTATCAGACTGCATGAGCCTCAGTACGTTTGACATACAGGACATACAGCCGTCCGGCTGTGATAAAGGGGATCAGGACAGTTGAGCATAAGAATTAACTATTTAACTCGTAAGTTTCTTAAAGACTGTACTGGACTAGCAACGTAATGACGTTATAGACGAGATCTGCGGCCTAAATATCAATTGAAATGCCCCCAAAGGAGCCCCCATCAAGTCATAAATAAAGTGTGTTCAAATGGTACTATTTCGACTTACAAAAAAATCAGTTGTTGAATATTATCTTGCCATGAGCAATCCAGACCGGGAAGATGTAATTAAAATAGAACCACCCCGATCATGGGTACGTTCCATGTGCCTTTTCTTTTACATTTCTTGCGCTTTTCTGACAACTGCCTTAAGGTGGAAATAGAACATTTTGAACGGACACTCCTCAAATCACACTTACGTTTGGAAGCCCACATTTTTTTGTGTCTACTGATTCTTTTGTGACTCGCTGACTAATTTTACAAATATTATAAAACTGCTTTTAACTTGAAAAATCTGAATAACTGCCTTTAAAATGGAAATTATGAAAATTAACATTCATTAAATAAAATACACACTCGTCGGACCTTGTACTCACACTTACTTGTTACCTCCTTACTTACACATACGTTATTTGAAGGGCGCCAGCTGCCACTCAGTGCAGCAATAATAGAATGAGACTCTTGACTATCTCTAGGATGTGGGGTAATAAGCTTACTTTTGACAACATACCATATAAGTTCTGGGAAAAGGAGATTGGCGTTCGGTTTCCCCATTAATTTTGAGGTTAAGATATTTCACTGTCAATGAAATAAAACTATGAATTCGTTTGATAGAACAATATATATTCTTTAAATAATATATCAAAAAATAGTGAGTCTTGTTGCGATAAAACAGATGAGAATATGAAATTATGACATTGCAACTGAAAGAAACTAGGCATGAATTTGAATTCTTCTTGACCGGACATTTAACAATTTATACGAAATATTTCCCTCACTGATTCACTTGACTGTACCTTCAACACTTTGAGTGTAATTACGACGTAATCCTTTGATCTGGTGTTTACTGCAGATGTGTCACGCCTAACTTGGTGATACATCCTTGTGACTGCTTCTTCTCCATATCATCTGACTTCTTTGTAAGTCAATATGGTATCACCTCATGGCAGGTCCAGGGTTGCCCTCTCTGACTCCATGGTAAGCCCTTGCGCCCGTGTCTTCAACTAAGTGACCAACTAACTTTGGCCTCACTCTCTCAATGACCAATGATTAATGGCTCACTGAGTCTTCTCCATCTCTCGTTCACACTCGTTGACTGACCGACTGAGGCCTCTTCATCTAGTAGACTACTTCACTGTTCAGCTTCCGTTTAACTAATGACTGACGCTACAATATGCACCCAGCTTTTATAGACGTTGGTTGACACAGCTATGTAATCTCCAGAAATAACAATGACATACTCCCACAACGCCTCAAACCGTTGCATGTAGTGGTGAAATCCCCTGGGGCGGCCGACTCTCTGAGAGAATTTCTAAAAGCTCACGATGACGTAGCCATGACGTAGCAATGACTTGGCAGAATCGCCAGTAGTGCAATATAACAACGTCACATCCAACATCTGATACATCGAAACTCTCACTGTACAGGTATTTAATGTTAATCTACATATACGTATATATGCATACACTCAATTATAAATAATAATTATAACAAAATAATAGTAATCTCATAGATAAAATAATAATAATACGGACATAATAATAATAATAATAATAATAATAATAATAATAATAATAATAATAATAATAATAATAATAATATACATATTACCTTGTAACGGAATTTGAACCGTTACACTACGTATCTTGAAACGTTAAGATCTGTCAAAGATTGAAGGGCAAAGTTTTGAACGAATGCAATACTTTCTATCGGGCTGAGTAGCTCCGACGGTAGAGCGCTGGCGTTCTTGAGCTCAAGCTGTCGGGCTCGATTGCGGCTCACTCCGATGGTATTATACCAGCTCCGTGTCAGTAAATTTACTGGCACGTAAAAAAATCCTGAAGGACAAAATTCCGGCACCTAGACGTCTCCAGAAATCGAAAACGTATTTAGTGGGATGTAAAGCCAATAACTTTATTACAACATCTTCCCTCACTTTTCATTGATAGGTAAAAAAGAATCTAGAACCGAGACCAAGCAGAACGACTGCGGAGGCTTCCATCAGATTAATTATGATTTTGAAACTACGATAGCTAATTTCCCTCAGTAGACTCTAGATAAAAATTGTGAGCTAGACCAAGGGTTTCCAAATGGCGGCCCGCGGGCCGCACGTGGCCCTCGAAGCCATTTTGCGGCCCGCGAGAGCTTTTTAAAAGATATATATTTTAAGAACTGTGAAGAAAATCTACAAAAATATTTCATAGCTCGTTCAAAAATGTATTAAGTTTTATACCGTTTATAGACCTAATTCAGAACTAATCCATTTTTAATATTATTTCCCGTTTTTAGATATTCACTTGATCTGAATAGATTATTTTTTGACTCCGGGGGGAAATGAGCCCTCTCAAATGCCAGTGTCAGTGAATTTCAGATTTCAGTTCACACCTTCAAGAGATCATTGAAGAATTCCACACAAGATTCAAGGAAATAGAATTTCTGAAGAAGCAGTATACTACTTTACGTGAGATCTCTCGGTGCTACGATCGAGGAACAAGAACCACATCTACAACTCGACCTGTGCGATCTGCAAGCCGATACGCTACAGACCAGACAAGGAAAGGGATCACTTATAGTATTTTTATACTGCTATGCAGCGAAAAATACCCAAAGTTAACGCAATTTGGACTAAGAACAACCTCATTGTTTGGGAGCACGTACATGTGTGAAAGTGTTTTCTCTTCTATGAAATTCATTAAAAATCAATACAGAAATCGACTTTCAGATTCTTCCTTGCTGTATCTTTTGAGATTAGCAACAGCAGAGCTGGAGGTATACATCCGTTCACACTACCCCACTAAATTGACCTTTTTAAAGTTTTGTTTCGACTACATTATTAATTTGAGCCTTTCTTTAGGTACTATTTTCCTTATTGTCATTTGTCAAATATTAATTCAAATAAACTGACGTTGTTGGGTGTTCTTCTTCAAAATTTAATTGTCCTGGGTATGATACTTTATTTTTAATTTCACTCTTTTATGCAGTTCTAAAATAGTGTTTTAAGCAATTCAAATTTCGAAACCTTAATTTCAACTCAACTGTGCATACTATTTGCAGAATTTTATGAAAATTGGCCCATCAAGTGCGGCCCGTGAACATGTGGCCCTCTAGCCCTTACAAATTGAAAACCCCTTAGCTAGACGGTTGGATATTATTCTCATTTTAATTGTCTTGATTTCCTTTATCACGCCCTGTGATTTTTGGATGCTATTTTCCGTACACTCTGTAAAAATTAAGGCAGCCTATGTAGCAGACAGAGAAACTATGTAATATGGTAAAGCAGTTTACTTATACCATAGTAGAGGAATGGGTAGGGTATGGTTAGTATTTTTAACCAGAGACATCAACATTGAGAGGGAAGCCGTAGGATGAGAATATCCCTCAACACCAGCCGTCGTGCCTTGCCAAGCAACGAACTGAACGCTTCGCTAGTAACTCCTCAACGTCGTCTTCATGTCAGCTATCATGAAATAAGATTGGTGTATGCATCACATTCACATTTGAATATTCAGCGCCATCGCCTGAACAAATCATCATGTTACAGATTTATTAGTCTTCAGACAAGGTCATAGTAGTTTACGACCCTCTTTAGTATCCCTAGCGCCGGGTGGGCATATAACCCGTTATCCAAAGCTGCACTGCATATGGCCTATCCGCACACTACCACACGAACAGAGAAAATCTTTGTCAAGAAACCTAACACCCACCGCCAATGACCATTCGTAATGCTTGAGACATACTCAGCATCTGTATAAAACACTACATAATTATAGTTGACGCTTATTATCCCAATATCGAGGACATAAGCCTGTGTAGGATCATATTACTATACGGGTTAAGCCTATGTGAAACTTTCTGTTATGCAGATCTGCATTGATGTGCGAATGAGTAGCGTCGATTAGAGGAGGTGCGAGGGGGGACAGTTGCGACCTCCTCCTACTTTGTGGTGAAAAAATAAAATGTTATTCCATTTCAGACGCCTGAAACTGGGAAATATAAAAAATTTAAAACTCGGTTGTCTTTTCAGCTAATTAATTTCTTTAATTTCTTTCCTTTTTTGCAAGGTGCTTTACGTCGCACCGACACAGATAGGTCTTATGGCAACGATGGACAGGAAAGGGCTAGGAGTGGGAAGGAAGCGGCCGTGGCCTTAACTAAGGTACAGCCCCAGCATTCGCCTGGTGTGAAAATGGGAAACCATGGAAAACCATCTTCAGGGCTGCCGACAGTGGGATTCGAACCCATTATCTCCCGAATACTGGATACTAGCCACACTTAAGCGACTGCAGCTATCGAGCTCGGTCTTTAATTTCTTTAACTATTAAGAAAAATGCTTAGAATCCTCCGTGGCTCAGGCGGCAGCACGCCGGCCTCTCACCGCTGGATACCGTGATTCAAATCCCTGTCACTCCATGTGGGATTTATGCTGGACAAAGCGGAGGCGGGACAGGTTTTTCTCCAGGTATTGCGGTTTTCCCTGTCATATTTCATTCCAGCAACACTCTCCATTAACATTTCATTTCATCTGTCAGTCATTAATCATTGTCCCAGAGGAGTGCGACAGGCACATTTCCTGTCCTCGCCGCTAGACCCGGTCGAATGACTGGAAACAGGCTGTGGATTTTCATTAAGAAAAATACTTAGCGGAAATACGCACAAAATGTCGTTCGTCGCGGCTAACGAAATTGCACAGCGCCACAGCAAGTAGTGGAGACCCGCGGAACAATGTGTAGAATGTTCTGCGACGTAGGGTAGCATTCGTCAGTCTGGCAGTCTCACTCAGTCATTATGTCTGTTCAGTTTTATCTAGCGCCTGATACTTTATTACTGTGTAGTAAAATACTAAATTTCTTTTTAATTGTATATTCACGCCATACTTCTATTTAATTGTAATACATGCGTAATTATTGTTCCTTTGGTGAAAGTTTTATTGTACCGGTATAATACTATTATTACCGCACTTTAAGTTGATAGACTGTCAAACTTTACTTCTCTACGGAAATTCACTCAGGGAACATCATGCTGTTGCGCTTTTTCAATTTTGATTTCTACTCTCTACTCCCCCCCCCCCCCCATTTCTATTCCTCAATCGCCGCTACTGGTGTGAATTCACAATTTGTGGGAAATGGGTTATAAAAGAACTTCAAGTAAGATTTTAAAAACCAAACCAAACCCCATGGCACTACAGCCCTTGAAGGGCCTTGGCCTTCTAAGCGACCGCTGCTCAGCCCGAGGGCCTGCAGATTAGGAGGTGTCGTGTGGTCAGCACGACGAATCCTCTCGGCCGTTATTCATGGCTTTCTAGACCAGGGCCGCTATCTCACCGTCAGATAGCTCCTCAATTCTAATCACGTAGGCTGAGTGGACCTCGAACTAGCCCTCAGGTCCAGGTGAAAATCCCTGACCTGGCCGGGAATCGAACTCGGGTCTCCGGGTAAGAGGCAAGCACGCTACCCCTACACCACGGGGCCGGCTCTCAAGTAAGATTTAGTTTATATAAGTCTTACAGTTGCATGTGGTGTCCAAACCATAGGAACGCAACGTTCCTTTTTTAAAAAATCTCCCTTCCTCCAGGCTAACAATTTGAAAGTAGCTGTCAATACTTGAAAGTCCGACTCCTAGGCTGAATATTCAGCATAGTGGCCTTCAGATCAAGGGACCCCGAGTAAGACTGCTGTCTGGAGATTGTAGCCGCTTTTGGTTAACACCTCCAGCTCGGGGACTTGTCATTCGCCATAATACGCATCTTCATTTATGTACAACATTATCAAATTATCAACCTCCACAGAAACACACAATTGTGAAAACATCCCTCCACATGGGATTGGAGTCAGCAATTCTATTTAAAATTTACATTCGGCTTTACGTCGCACCGACCCAGATAGGCCTTATGGCGACGATGGGATAGGAAAGGGCTAGAAGTGGGAAGGAAGCGGCTGTGCCCTTAATTAAGGTACAGCCCCAGTATTTGCCTGGTGTGAAAATGGAAACAACGGAAAACCATCTTCCGGGCTGCCGACAGTGGGGTTCGAACCCACTATCTCCCGGATGCAAGCTCACAGCTGCGCGGCCCTAACCATACGGGCAACTCGCCCGGTAGTAGTCGGAAATGGCACCTGGCCGCAAAACAGTGCTCAGTCCATGTTAGTGCCAATTCCAGACAATTAGGAAAGAAGCAATTATTTGAATAATAATAGTAATAATAATAACAACATATTAGCGATCCAAAATTCTTGGCAATGCATATTGGTCGAATAGAGAAAGCAAAGAAATTAAATACCTGGGAGAAATAATTCAAGAAAATTGTTTAGAAAAATCCGCTACAGAGGAAAGATTACACAAGATGGTAAGAGCATATGGCATCGCTAAGAATTTTTACGACAAGAAAAGCTTATCTAAAAATCTTAAAATCAGGCACAATTCAGTGGTGAAACAAGAATGTCTTTACGCAAGTGAATGTCTAATTTTGAAATATAGTTTAGATCAGGGCCTCTCAAACGCCCAAAATCTCACGCGTGCAAACAGCGGCGCAGAGTTCTTGTGCACACTGCATCGGTTCCACTCGGCTCAGCTCGGACCAACGCTTCGTCTCTGTTCTACTCGGATAAGCTCGGCTCAACTCGGCTCAACTCTGCTCAACTCGGCTCGGATTTGGTGGGCTACGGAGCAATTGAGGAAGTGGTAGACAGGGGGAGCGAGCGAGACAGGCGTGGGGAAAGAGAGAGACAGCGCTGTTGTTCCAAACCGAGGAGTGGGCGTCTGCACTCTGGTCAACCAAGCGAGGTCGTCTTTTACACCGTGCACAGTGCATGCACCAGGCGCATGCACCCTGAGAGGTCCTGGTTTAGATAAAATGGAAGTACTAGAAAGAAGAATCACGAGAAAAATCTTAGGGAGAATGAAAGCAACAGAACAAGGGAAAATAAGAAATAATGAGGAAATATACCAGAACACAGAAAATGTAAGAGAAACAATAAGAAAAACGAGATTGCTACTTTTGGACATATTTATAGAAATGGATGATAACAGACTGGCGAAACAGATTTTCAAGCACCTTTGGGAGAAAATGCCAGCAATGAGCTGGTTACAAGAGGTCGAGAAAGATTTAGAAATAAATAAGATAAGAGGAAACTATAGAAAGAGGGATTTTTAAAAAGAAAGTTATAAGAATGGAAGGATTCTAACGAAAATTGAAAACTCGCTTGCTTGTTGTTTTAAGGGGCCTAAAAAATGAAAACTCGCTTGCTTGTTGTTTTAAGGGGCTAAAATGAAAACTGATCTGAGGAGAGAAGAATAAAGCATAGTGTAAGGATGAAAAAATGAAAGAACGAAAGAGGAAACAAGGAAGGATGGGTTGAAATTGGCACGTGCTCCCTAGCAGGCCTCATCGTAAATATTATTATTATATAATTGTTATATAATAATAATAATAATAATAATAATAATAATAATAATAATAATAATAATAATAATAATAATAATAATAATAATAATAATAATGAAATGGCGTATGGCTTTTAGTGCCGGGAGTGTCCGAGGACATATTCGGCTCGCCAGGTGCAAGTCTTTTAATTTGACTCCCGTAGGCGACCTGCGCGTCGTGATGAGGATGAAATGATGATGAAGACGACACATACACCCAGCCCCTGTGCCAGTGAAGTTAACCAATGATGGTTAAAATTCCCGACCCTGCCGGGAAGCAAACCCGGGACCCCTGTGACCAAAGGCCAGCACGCTAACCATTTAGCCATGGAGCCGGACATTAATAATAAAATAAGGAGAAGAAGACGAAGCACGTAATGGCCGACTGACATTGTCACACGCTTCTCACGAAGGTGGCTCTATTTCCAATTCCGGCCAATGCACGTGGAATTTTGGAAATGATGATGATGATGCTTGTTGTTTAAAGGGGCCTAACATCTAGGTCATCGGCCCTTTTGGAAATGTAAAGTCACGTCCCTGTAGTATGGATTTTACGTAAAAGACAATAATCACAATATCAATAGTTACGTAAAACTGCAAGCTTGCTTACTACTAATAATACCTACATAAAAATGTAACCCATATGAAGATTTTAAAAGAGATTAACGTAGAATCGAGAAGATATATGAACTTAGTTCGAATTAAACTAAGCTTGATCATCTTGATCACAGCCACGGTACCCCTATTTTCACATAACTGTTTACATCGTGATCATAACCACAAGACCTCCAATTTATGTGAAAACAGAACCACAGGAGCATGACTTTCCATTTAAAAAAATTCCATATGCATTGGCAGGGATTAGACACGCAGCTGTGTTGGTAAGAGGCCAGTAAAATGCTATTCAGCTACCACGC
Source organism: Anabrus simplex (assembly GCF_040414725.1). NCBI lineage: Eukaryota > Metazoa > Arthropoda > Insecta > Orthoptera > Tettigoniidae > Anabrus > Anabrus simplex. The sequence goes on along the minus strand of NC_090266.1, from coordinate 263,831,491 downwards.
ACCCCTATACTTAGTTCCTTATACATGGCAAAGTGAGATCAAGTGGAAAGTGCTTAATATTCTCCTTGCGAAGATAATGCCTAACATACATATTGTAAAAATCAAACAAACGTGATCTTTGATATCTTGATCACGGCCCCGGAACACCTAGTTTTACGTGAAAACACAGGGAAATGTCACATATTTTTTGGCTGAGATTCGAACTAGGACTTCCTTTGTGAGAGGCCAGCAACTAAATCACTCGACTCTCACGCCCTATATTGGCATTAGAGGTTATTTTATATTTTTTTCTTTATGAATGACGCAGTCGGATGATACTTGAAAGTCATAAATGACGGTAATATCACCCAATTCGAGACATAAAATATAGATGAGGAATCACCCAACCAAAATGTAACTTCGTTAAATAACCTAAAGTGTATTTCGTCTGTTTATCTGTATTCTTATTGAGTAAGATGAGTTGAATATAACCGTATTAAACATCGTACTTAAGCTTTCAATTCATATATATTTTCAGAATACCAAGCAGGAGTTGAAGGGAGAATTTTTGAGAAATCGAAATAATATGTATTGATTTCTCAGGGTTGGTATTAATTTTACTCGAAAATGTATATAGCTAAGTTTAATCTAAATCTGAAACAACATCTTTTAATTCTATTCATATTTGGTAAAGTAAATCATGCGAAAGATAAGGAAGTGAGTGAAAGTTGTAGGAAAGTCAACGAGATGAGTCATTGACCGAGGTCGTGCAGTTAGTAGTGTTCAAAAGCCGCACAGTTGTTAGAGTTAAGCATTGCTATTTGACAACTACAGGGTCATTAAGATATATCGTAACCAGTTTCCCGGCAAGTTCCCCTGCTGTGATGCACACGTCATCTCCCAAGACGTCGCCTTCCGACTTCCCTCAAGATTTGAACTATTCACTCGCCAAGGCCGGTATTACACTACCAAAGAAATTCGTCGAAGATCTTCTGCAAAATATTTTGTAAAGTTAACTTCTATGAGAGACTATAACATGCAGTCATTGCACCACTACACTAGATAAAATATTCCATCATACTTCGGCAGAAATGGATGGAATGTGTTTGTCAAGTTACTATTAGTTCACTAATTGCAGTATGTGTACTAATAGGAAAAAAACAAGAATAGTAAAGGACATGTTTATAGGTTAAACGAAGGGTTGCAAAACGTGACGACAAAGGCGTACGTCTGAACTGACTGAGAGAACAGTAGAATGAGGACAGGAAAGTTTTACGAATTATTTGAGAATTGGTGAAGATACCAAAGAAAATACTGAACTGAAAAAATATGGTAATGGTTGTACTACACTTTCCAGGACTAGGAGAAAATTCCTCGTGTCTGCAGTACAGTTGTACAGTCCCCGATTTCCTTTACAGACTCTATTAAAGACTGATGGTATTTACCAGGCAATGAAAGATGAATTTATAAAGACAAGAATATTTATTGCAAATCTTAATTTTCTTAAATAGACTGAAGTCACAACTACATTACTTTGAAAAAAACCAGTTGGATTGTAACAAGATTCCAGATGAATTTGAGGTCTTTTTTTATTCCAACTTGTATTTTTAATTTTGTTACAGCACGCGATGACTAATTTTATTTAAGAAATTGTATTAAAGATTTCCCGATTCATTGGCATATATTTTATAAAATATATTTACGTATTATACGTCGTTCCGGGGGACCTACTTTGGTGAAAAGCAATATTCGGCCAGCGTTATCAACCGCCGCATGGAGTTTGCATGTATTCTACAGTGGTCATAATAACCATAAAACTTTGTTAAGAGTAACTTCAAGGAGTGATAAATAAGTCTATTCATATGTTATTGAACGTAGGGTTTCGTGGCTCATTGTCATTTATTAAAATGCATAAATATTATATCTGGATTTAAGCCACTTGATATTAACGAGTCTAACAAAAAAAGAAGCCGAGCTTTCTGCCAAGTTTCATTGGCTTTCATCAGGGCAAAGGATGTGAAAGTCTGCTGCTGACAGTAATCATAGAAATTCTTCAAGGAACATGGAAGTCACAACCCCATCACCTACGGCCCCCGTACTAACTTGACTCAGGGATCGTCCCGCTGCGCTGTGGTGGTCAGGAGCGAAGTTACTGGCTCAAAAGGGAAGACGGCTTCAAGTTATCAAATACATGGAGACCTGTACTCCAGAAATACATGCGTAATACCACCATGGCACAGTGCTACGCACTCCAGAAACTCTCGGTGTGGTTTTTGAATGTTCTTATGTGCAGCACAGAAGAATGCATTATTCACTATGCTATGGCAAGCAACAGGAAGTAACGAACATATTTCATTAGACAAACCTTAATGTGAAAGACCTTGCGATTTCAAGGAAGAATGAATAGTGTTATATGTGGTTGAATTTGGAATATGGAAGGTGTGTGGAGACAGAGGAGATAATAATACTAATACTAATAAAAAAAAACCACGGCACTACAGCCCTTGAAGGGCCTTGGCCTACCAAGCGACCGCTGCTCAGCCCGAGGGCTTGCATATTACGAGGTGTCGTGTGGTCAGCACGACGAATCATCTCGGCCGTTATTCTTGGCTTTCTAGACCTGGACTAATAATAATAATAATAATAATAATAATAATAATAATAATAATAATAATAATAATAATAATACATTTATAATCGTAGCCATAAGACCTATATGTGTCGGTGCGACGTAAAGTAAATTGTAATACAAATATATTTATAACATATATAGGCCCTATTTTCATTATAGATTGTGCCTCTATGTAGGGTTGCCCTTAAATTGTTCAATATAGAGTCAAATGTTCTGAGTTTCTTATCCTTCCAAACCAAACCAAACCAAACCAAACCGAACCAAACCAAACCAAACCAAACCAAACCAAACCAAACCAAACCAAACCAAACCAAACCCCACGGCACTTAACGCCCTTACAAGGGCCTTGGCCTGCCCAGCGACCGCTGCTCAGCCCGAAGGCCTGAGATTACGAGGGGTCGTGTGGTCAGCACGACACATCCTCTCAGCCGTTATTCTGGGCTTTCGAGACCGGGGCCGCCATCTCACCGTCAGATAGCTGCTGAATTCTAATCACGTAGGCTGAGTGGACCTCGATTTCTTATCCTTTACTTCATGTTAATGTATTAGTTTTACGTCCTACTAATTATTTTTGTGGTTTTTGGAGACGCTAATGTGCCGCAATTTTGTCCTGCAAGTCAGGAACTACCACCATGCCACTGGGGTATTTGAGCACCTCGAGATACCAATGGACTGAGTCGGGATCAACACCGCCAACATGGGCTCTACCCTCTGAGTCACTCAGCCCGACAGTTTCCCTATCCTTAACAGCCAAGTATCTCGTCATTTATCCTCATATGGTCTCATCTCGCCACCAATTCATACGCAAAGCTTCACGTAACACGTTCATGCTTATACATAGCCTGGGTTCATTAATAATACAGTTATTCGATAGATCCCACCTGTTCGTACTAGCAATCATTTTGGCTGTTAATATGCCCGTTATCTGTAGATTGCACATAAAATACCGAAATCAACCTAGCCCTCGTGGTGGTACACCAAAGGTGACCTGAAAACACTGATATATGAAAAGAAACTCCGTTTTTTCTACAAAACATCGCTGCCCGCAAATATGAAATCCTTGCGTTTTTCATTTTCAGCTAATTTACTATACGATGTTTGAACCATTTAGGATTGTAAGTATTTCACAAGGTTGAAGCCTATATTAACTAACAAAGGAAAACTTTCACAAGCCGTGCAGCGCACAACTAAACATTTTGTAAATATTAATTATTTAAATAGTTACCTTATTTCTGTAACGTATTGGACTCGTGGATATGTTTTCTATGTCTGAATGTGTTCAGCAATCCAATGAAAAATGTGACACCTTCTCCTCATTAACTTCATTTGTGTATCGTGTGTTTGCAATGTCCGTAAATGCACATACTCTTCTTTCTTTCCTTCTTTATTTCATTTTTCTTTATGTATTTATTTATTCGGTCAGCTGATATGTTTCTTAAATTAAAAGTTTTCACCAACTGAAAAGCACAAAGTATTCTGAACTAGAGCTATAAAGTACTATTGCTCAAGGCAGCCGTAGACTTTGTGGTGAGAATTATCCATTCACACAGTCCATTCAACATAATTCGCAGGGATCACAGCTGCACGCTGCTCCTATTATTATTAATCAATTTTAGCCTTGATTTAAAAAATAACTATTTACGAGATTCTTAAATAATTAGTTCAAATCATTTAAGAGATGATATTAACAAAGACAGAGAAAAAAAAGGAAGGGAGTGAAACTAAATTAAAATAATAGGCCGAGAAAAACTCATTTTATTTACGTAAAATATGTCAGGCAATTAAAAAAGAAAATAGGAAACAGAGACTAATTGGGAAGTTTGATGGGCACCATTTTAACAATTCTTCGAGACAGCCATTCTTAACGACATATTTTTTTTTTGTTCTCGGATTGTGGCCTTTCCCGCTGATGAATTATTGTTCAAATTATTGTTACCCTAACATAGCCGTCTCAGTGACGCAGCAGCTGTAGCTACACCTGTAGCATAAGAAAAGAAAAATATCCACGATCTAATGCATTAATTTTGTCATTAAATACTGAGCGTGTAATTTGAACTTCCAATTATTTCGTTCACTCCTATGAGTCGCGACAGTCACGATCGCTCATTAAAAGTCAACTCAAAAAAGCGTCTAACCTGAAGAGAATCAGACATACGAGAGAACTTAAACCAAGAAGCTCCCGCAGCCGTAACTCTTTTCGCATCGTCAGCGTTACAGTTAATTAATCGTGTAAATGAGCAGCTACACACGAGAACAATACCCTTTCAGTGTATGTATACACCAGAAAAATGGTTATTGTACGTGGAAAGCAAGTTATATTCGTATCCAAATATAATAATAATAATAATAATAATAATAATAATAATAATAATAATAATAATAATAATAATAATAATAATAATGCTATTTGTTTTACGTCCCACTAACTACTCTTTTACGGTTTTCGGAGACGCCGAGGTGCCGGAATTTAGTCCCGCAGGAGTTATTTTACGTGCCAGTAAATCTACCGACACGAGGCTGACGTATTTGAGCACCTTCAAATACCACCGGACTGAGCCAGGATCGAACCTGCCAAGTTGGGGTCAGAAGGCCAGCGCCTTAACCGTCTGAGCCACTCAGCCCGGCTATCCAAATATCATGAACCCCGAGGGCAGAAGACGAACTTGAAAGTAACATTAGAGTTTGATGATTCTTGTTGTTTTGTGCAAGGGACCCGGAAATTTAGACTCGATATTCCAGTGTACTACTGTATGTGGAAGAGGGAGGGAGGGAGGGAGGAGACAGACAGACAGACAGACAGACAGACAGACAGACAGACAGACAGACAGACAGACAGACAGAGAGGAAGAATTTTGTACTTCCTATATATATTGTTTATATTGAAGCCGGTATTGCTTAGTTAGAGTTATTAAAATAACTTGGCCAATAGTACCCCATTGTAGCTTCTGAAACTGCTCTTAATTTTATGACAGAGCCGGGAATCGGCCGCGGATCGATCTAGCTGTAAACTTTCTTCACTTTATTTTTTGGTTTACGTCGCACCGACACAGGGTATTGTATCTTCAGCAACGTTGTGATTCTCTGGTCTTTACATTCGTTATCATTCAAGCATCGTTAGTAGAGAAATGTGGAGATTTACAGACAACTAACTTCAACGGTTCACTAACTCTGTACTTTAAACTCTTTTTTATCCGGTTGTAGCAGTTCGAGCTCGGAATCTTCCCTTGCAAGTGACAGGAATATGGAAAATGCACAGTATCTCAGAAGGCCACGGCAAACGTGCTTCTGATATTCCTGTATTTTAAGAAACAGGCTGTGCATCATAGATCATAACGCACTCGTTTCCTGCGCTCGAGGTCGCGGGATCGAATTACGGTACAGTTCCTTGGTATTCGAACTGTTAAAATGATGAAGATCTGTGTTAGTAGCTCCACTGGCATTCAAAATAACCTCTTTTCAGAACAGGGAATTCTAGTACTATCGTGCCTCCTAAAACATATGGGTGTTCAAGATACCTTAAAACAGCAATACCGGGCGAGTTGGTCGTGTGGTTAGGGGCGCGCATCTGTGAGCTTTCATCCGGGAGATAGTGGGTTCGAACCCCAATATCGGCAGCCCTGAAGATGGTTTCCCATGGTTTCCCATTTTCACACCAGGCAAATGCTGGGACTGAACCTTAATTAAGGCAACGGCTACTTCCTTCCCACTCCTAGGCCTTTTCTATCGCATCGTCGCCATAAGACCTGTCTGTGTCAATGCGACGTAAAGGCAGTTGTAAAAATAAAAATTGCAATACAGGATGAATATTCTTTCTGACAATGGAAACTGGCATGCAATTCAAAAGGAAAGTAAGAATGTATATTTACATAAATGAAGCTACACTAACCAAGGATAAGTTCCTCCGTCACCGACAAGCTGACGTCAATCTGTGTGAACATTGTCTTTCAATATTTGAGCTTGGATATATGTCTTCTCTAAATGGCACCACGCACTGCCATAGGAGATCAACTTCTGGACTAGTTATGTGCTGTTATCAGTTTCCTGGCTACTTGTAACTAACACCCACTATACCAAAACAACTACAAACAACAAGGCAGGTGAAACAATGCGGTCATCAATGATATCTGCACCTAGATTGATGATCTAACAAAGCATTGCTGTTCAGCTGGCGAGTCCGCAAGCGATCCGCGGAGGCACCTTATCAACCTTAAGCCGAAGATCGTTGAGATTCACCATCATATTTCATTGAACATCAGATATGTAAACCCTGTTCCCGACTTTCAGTTTTAAATGATTTGCCAACTCTTCGTGGGGAATATTGAGATATATTTAAAATTATATTTAAAACAGTTGTAAAATATTCTCTTTCTTTCATAATCCTTTTACCCTCCAGGGCTGGTTTTTCCATCGGACTCCGTGAGGGATCCCACCTCTACCGCCTAAAGGGCATTATCTTGGAGCATGAGATTTTGGGTCGGGGATACACATTGGAAGGAGGACCATTACCTCGCCCAGGTGGTCTCACCTGCTATGCTTAACAGTGGCCTTGTGGGAGGATGGGATGTTTGGAAGGGATAGACAAGGAATAGGGAAGGAAGCGGCCGTGGCCTTAAGTTAGGCACCGTACAATCCCGGCATTTGCCTGGAGGGAACGTGGGAACCACTGAAAACCACTTCGAGGATGGCTAAGGTGGGAATCGAACCCCTTCTACTCAGTTGACCACCCGAAGATGAGTTGATCCTGTTCCAGCCCTCGTAAAACTTTTCAAATTTCGTGGCTGAGCCGGGAATCGAACCCGGGAACTCTGAGGGTGGCAGGTAATCATTCTAACCACTAAACCACAGAGGCGGACGTTGTAAAATATACGTACCAATTTTTTAGGTGGATCCATTTTTAAATTAAAATAGTCTATATCTATACACGACAGAAGGGGTGATTTTGGCCGGGCCATAAGATAAGGATCGCCAGAGCTAATTTCAAACCATTCGGCTTTACAGGAGCTACACTAGTTATAACCAGATCTGTTCTAATCTTTTCATATATATGGTTATTCACCTAGGATGCAGCGCCGAAGTAACTTCGAATACACTGAAGGTATCACTATTATGTTTTCATATTCTTAAATGGTATTCAGAGGTTTGTGAAATATTGTGGTATGTCGTTCCGCAGGATTATTAATAAAGGAGATATAGAGACCAAATTTGCTTTTTAAAGGGAACTATAGTAATTTCTGACACTAGCAGAGAAGTTCCTTTTATTGCGACTTCGAACCATACATCGGACAGGTACTTCTTGAAACATTAGCAATATTTACACTTGAATCTGAGCGGCCATTGTCTTGCACAAGCCAAACAACTGGTACTCTACAGTACGTACAAGCATGTCTCATAATTACAATGTGATGTATCCCGTGGTATGCAACGTGACAGGCAGGCTATAAGGACGTCAATACAACTCAGAGAATTAGAGTAGGTGAAGCATTACGTCGTTGCCGGGACGAAACCTCATATGTGATAATATTTTTGGAGATATACTGACCCGCAGCACATACAGAGCGAGAATGCCTTGACATTTCATTTCATTGAAATGAAAATCCACAGCCTGTTTCCAGTCATTCGACCGGGTCAGGATTGAAATGAATGAAGTCCCCATCTAGCGGTGAGGATAGGAATTGTGCCGGCTGGCGAAGCCTGTCACACTCCTCTGAGGCAATGATTAATGAATGACATATGAAACGAAGTGATATTGGAGAGCGTTGCTGGAATGAAATATGACAGGGAAAACCGGAGTACCCGGAGAAAAACCTGTCCCGCCTGTGCTTTGTCCAGCACAATTCTCACATGGAGTGACTGGGATTTAAACCACGGAACCCAGCGGTGAGAGGCTGGCGCGCTGCCGCCTGAACCACGGAGGCTCATTCATTTCATTAAACATTCCATTCATTAATGATTCCCCCCCCCGGCCAGTATCCAGTATTCGGGAGATAATAGGTTCGAACCCCACTGTCGGCAGCCCTGAAAATGAGTTTCCGTGGTTTCCCAGTTTTAGCCCTTCCTTGTCCCATCGTCGCCATAAGACCTATCTGTGTCAGTGCGACGTAAAGCAACTAGCAAAAAAAAAAAAAAAAAAAAAAAATCATTGCCCCAGAGGAATGCGACAGGCTTCGGCAGCGGCACATTTCCTATCCTCGCCGCTAGATGGGGCTTCATTCATTCTATTCCTGATCCGGTCGAATGACTGGAAACAGGCTGCGGATTTTCATTTTCATTGAGCCTTAGATGACAGAACCTTACAGGCCAAAGTTCTAAGCTAAAATAATTCACATAGGAGGTTTTGTCCCGGCAGCGACGATTATCTGATCCTATAACGATTAAGAGGGGGTCCTGCAAGGCAGTATTACTGAACCTTTATATTGCCTTATGTATATAAATGATAGGAGTAAAGAACTGGAAATACATATAACGCTTTTTTGCAGATGATGTTATACTGTGCAGAATACTAAATAAGTTACAGGATTGTGAGCGACTGCAAAAAGACCTCGGCAATGTTGTGAGATGGACAGCAGACAATGGAAAAGCCCTCTAGGTTTTAATTACTATACTGAAGGGGTGAAAGTATCTCACGGGGATCACTGTGGGTACCTAGGAATTCTTGTAAGGAACGACTTTCATTGGGGTAGTCACATTAACGACATTCACATGTGAGGGCATTTAGGGGTTGTAGTAAGGATGTAAAAGAGAGAGCCTATAAGTCTCTGGTAAGATCCCCAGGGCAGTATATGGGACCCACAGCAGGATTACTTGATACGAGAAGTGGAAAAGTTCCGAAGGAAAGCAGCACGATTTGTTGTGGGACTAAGCGATATGTTCCAATCTATCAGTGAAGAGATGGCCGACTCGTTGGCTGAATGGTCAGCGTACTGGCCTTCGGTTCAGAGGGTCCCGGGTTCGATTCCTGGCCGGGTCGGGGATTTTCACCTTCATTGGTTAATTCCAATGGCCCGGGGGCTGGGTGTTTGTGCTGTCCCCAACATCCCTGCAACTCACACACCACACATAACACTATCCTCCACCACAATAACACGCAGTTACCTACAAATGGCAGATGCCGCCCACCCTCATCGGAGGGTCTGCCTTACAAGGGCTGCACTCGGCTAGACATAGCCACACGAAATTAATATTAGTGAAGAGATGGCGTGGAATGACATAAAAAGACGAATAAGCTTGAGAGGAGCTTTTGAAGGTAGGAAATAATCATATTATGAATATAAAGTTGGAATTCAAGAGGACAAATTGGGGCTAAATCATTGAAGAAAAGACTAGTTAAACAGTTGATAGTAAATTTGTCACTGAGTGACAGCCGTAAATGCAGATTAATAACGATTGATTGTTCATGTGTTTAAAGCAAATAGAATAATAACGCTAGTTACGAAGGAAAGCAAGTAGCTGCGCGGTTTGGATCACGTAGCTAACAGCTAGCATTCGGGTGGTAGTGGGTGTGAACCCAACTGACGGCAGGCTTGAAGATGGTTCTCCGTGATTACCTATATTCACACCAGGCAATGCCGGGACTGTATTTTAATTCAGGCCACGGTCGTTTCCTTCCCATTCGTAGCCCTTTCCTATCCCATCATCGCCATAAGACGTGTCTGTGTCGGTGCGATGTAAAGCAAACTGTAAAAAAGAAGTAACTACAACTTTACTGCCTCCGTTTTGAAAATACAGTACATGTGAACTGAAAAATGAAATCAATACAGAAAAATTGATCATTCTATTTTAGAACAGTGAATGAATGACGGAAGTGGACTGGGCACGGGAACATTATATATTGCATCATTGTCTGTTTAATTATTATGACACTAACGGTAGTTATGCATTTAGAGATGTTGTGGGCAGTGATATTTTTTCTTTTTCCGGCTCGCGCTCAATCGTTGGTTGCCGTAAGGTGGAATTACCACAACAGCAATGGATACGTATGAATTAGATTATGTTCGACCCCCACACCAATTCTATTATATCAGTGTTCAAAATGTTGACCATCAACGGCAATGCACGTTTGCAGTCTTTTCCTGAAAGATGATGCCACAGACCGAAGAGTTTCCCTCGATATTGAAGCACATGCTGCGATTATACCAACCAACCTAAACCACATTTTTATTTATTTGAGAACTGTAAACCTTCCTAACGTATCTTTAATTCGCCTTTCACGTTGAAAACCCAAGGGATACACGTCACTGTATTTACGAGACGCTTGTTCTGTATATAATATGGCGTACAAGTTGTTTGGCATGCGCCAGCGAATGTCGCCTGATACAGCAAGACAATGCCCGCTCTGAGCTACTAGGACCACAACTTAACCCTCTCAAACTGCGTCGTGACACTTCCGGTGTATCAACTGCGTCGTGAAGTCATTAATGGCACCGGGTATACACAGGCGAATAACTCCGTTATTTGAAATTTCTTGAGTACCAGTTGCTTTACGTCGCACCGACACAGATAGGTCTTATGGCGACGATGGGACAGGGAAGGGCTAGGAGTGGGAAGGAAGCGGCCGTGGCCTTAATTAAGGTACAGCCCCAGCATTTGCCTGGTGTAAAAATGCGAAACCACGGAAAACCATTTTCAGGGCTGCCGACAGTGGGTTTCGAACCTACTATCTCCCGAATACTGGATACTGGCCGCACTTAAGCGACCGCAGCTATCGAGCTCGGTTCTTCCTTCATTACACCATTATTTATAAACGATTGTTTACAACCATGATATCACTAAGTCAAATTCAAACATAATAAGAAATTTAAGAGTTTTATGTAAAAATAAGATCAGCATAAATTAAATGAGGTCTATTTCACGGAATGGCAAAGCTCATAGCAACTAGAAAAATTAAGAATTTCGTTCATGTTTCCCATACAGTCGTATTTCACGACACTTCAATTAGCATTACAAATTTCCATCTCTACATTCTTGGCAAATCACCATTTATATCTGTTTCTGTCATATACAGCTGAAGACTCACCGCAAAATGACAGCAACAATTTCTTGTGAATTTGGTTTATTCTCCTCACTCGAGTCAACCTCTTCCTCAGATGCAGAATCTATATACACTGACTGACAGAGCAAATGCAACACCAAGGAGGAGTGGTTCGAAAGGGATGAAAGTTGGGGAAAAACAGAGTCGGCACGGAAGAATAATTGATGTTTATTTCAAACCGATATGCAGGTTACACAATGCGCACGGCATCGACTCAGTAGGATGTAGGACCACCGCGAGCGGCGATGCACGCAGAAACACGTCGAGGTACAGAGTCAATAAGAGTGCGGATGGTGTCCTGAGGGATGGTTCTCCATTCTCTGTCAACCATTTGCCACAGTTGGTCGTCCGTACGAGGCTGGGGCAGAGTTTGCAAACGGCGTCCAATGAGATCCCACACGTGTTCGATTGGTGAGAGATCCGGAGAGTACGCTGGCCACGGAAGCATCTGTACACCTCGTAGAGCCTGTTGGGAGATGCGAGCAGTGTGTGGGCGGGCATTATCCTGCTGAAACAGAGCATTGGGCAGCCCCTGAAGGTACGGGAGTGCCACCGGCCGCAGCACATGCTGCACGTAGCGGTGGGCATTTAACGTGCCTTGAATACGCACTAGAGGTGACGTGGAATCATACGCAATAGCGCCCCAAACCATGATGCCGCGTTGTCTAGCGGTCGGGCGCTCCACAGTTACTGCCGGATTTGACCTTTCTCCACGCCGACGCCACACTCATCTGCGGTGACTATCACTGACAGAACGGAAGCGTGACTCATCGGAGAACACGACGTTCCGCCATTCCCTCATCCAAGTCGCTCTAGCCCGGCACCATGCCAGGCGTGCACGTCTATGCTGTGGAGTCAATGGTAGTCTTCTGAGCGGACGCCGGGAGTGCAGGCCTCCTTCAACCAATCGACGGGAAACTGTTCTGGTCGATATTGGAACAGCCAGGGTGTCTTGCACATGCTGAAGAATGGCGGTTGACGTGGCGTGCGGGGCTGCCACCGCTTGGCGGCGGATGTGCCGATCCTCGCGTGCTGACGTCACTCGGGCTGCGCCTGGACCCCTCGCACGTGCCACATGTCCCTGCGCAAACCATCTTCACCACAGGCGCTGCACCGTGGACACATCCCTATGGGTATCGGCTGCGATTTGACGAAGCGACCAACCTGCCCTTCTCAGCCCGATCACCATACCCCTCGTAAAGTCGTCTGTCTGCTGGAAATGCCTCCGTTGACGGCGGCCTGCATTCTTAGCTATACACGTGTCGTGTGGCACACGACAACACGTTCTACAATGACTGTCGGCTGAGAAATCGCGGTACGAAGTGGGCCATTCGCCAACGCCGTGTCCCATTTATCGTTCGCTACGTGCGCAGCACAGCGGCGCATTTCACATCATGAGCATACCTCAGTGACGTCAGTCTACCCTGCAATTGGCATAAAGTTCTGACCACTCCTTCTTGGTGTTGCATTTGCTCTGTCAGTCAGTGTATATAAAATAACTTGTCCTGACTTACTGGCCGACTGACTGACTGACGGACTGACTGATTCATCATCGCCGAGCCAAAACTACTGGACATAAAGAAATGAAATATTGGGGATATATTCATATTAAGATGTAGGTGCTCGCTAAGAGAGGGTTTTTAGATATTCCGTCGCTAAGGGGGTGAAAAGTGGGGGAGGGAGTGAAAATTTAAAATGAGTGTATCTATATCTCAAAACTTTAAAAGTTTACAGATGTAAAAATTGGTATTTAGAATCTTCTTTAAAAATAAGGAAACACGTATCTTTTGTTTTCAGAAAATCCCAATAAGAGGGGTCAAAAAGGGTGAAAAATGGGTTGAATGCCTTTAATCAGGATTCCGGTACTCATATCTCAGAAACTGAAGATATTACAGACCTTAAAGTTGGTACTTCTGATCACTTTTAAAAATAAATACGTATTTTTTCGTTTTTGGAAAATCCAATTAATGGGAGGGTGAAAAAGGGGGTGAATTTTAAAAATAAGTGCATCTATATCTCAAAACTTTGAAAGTTTACAGATGTAAAAGTTGGTATTTAGAATCTTCATTAAAAAGAAAGAAACACGTATTTTTTTGTTTTCGGAAAATCCAAATAGGAGGGGTGAAAAGGGGTGAAAAACGGGTTGAATGCCTTTAATGAGGATACTTATATTTCAGAAATTACAGACCTGAAAATTGGTGTTTGGGATCTCCTTTAAAAATAAAGAAACACGTATTTTTTGTTTTTGGAAAATCCAATTAATAGCTGTTAAACAGGAGTGACAAATTGGGGTGAATTTTTTGAAAGACTATATCTACAGAATATCTGAGAAACGTAAAATGTTACAGACGTAAAAAGTGGGTATTTGGAATCTCCTGTAAATGTAAAGGAACACAGGTGATTTGTTTTTCGAAACTCCACTTAAGGGGAACTAAAAAGGGGTGAAATTTTAAAATGAGAATTTCTACAGTATATCTCAAAATCTCAACAAGTTACAGAAGTAAAAAAATGGTATTTTTATCTGTATTAAAAATCAAGAAACGTGTATTTTTAGTTTTCCGAAATACCACTTGGGTGCAGGGGGGGTGGGGTAAAAGTGACTGAAAATGGTATTGAATTCTTTTAATTAGGCTACTGATATCTCAAAAATGAAGATGTTACAGAGGTGAAATTTGATATTTGGAATCTGCTTTAAAAGTAAAGAAACACGTATTCTCGGAAAATCCAATGAAGTGTGGGGGGGGGGGAGGTGAAAGAATTGAAAAATTAATTGACTTAATTGTATGAGAATATTTACATCTAATAAAAACTAAAGCTGATACAGGCGTGAAAATTGGTATTTGGATCTCCTTTAAAAACAAAGAAAAACGCGTTGGGTGGGGGGGGGGGGGGGCGGATTATCTTGGGCGGTGTGAGAGAAAAGGAGTTGAATTCCTTTCATGAGTGCACATAAAACAAAAACTGAAGAAGTTAGAGTCGTGATAATTGGTATTTAGAAGATCCTTTACTATTAAATAAACAAGTATTTTTTGCCGGAAAATTAAGGTGGGGGAGGAGTGTGAAAGGAAGTGAATTATTTTTATGAGGATACGTATATCTCAAAACGGAAGGTAATAGGCGTGAACTTGGTGTTTTGAATCTCCTTTAAACATAAATAAACACGCCTTCTTTTAATTATTTGTTGGGGGGGGGGGGGGAGTAAATAAACTTAATGGCGGTGGGGTGTAAAAAGAGGTGAGACCAATTGATTTTACTGTTCATAATGTACTTATAAGGAGCCTCCGTTGCTCAGGCGGCAGCGCGCCGGCCTCTCACCGCTGGGTTCCGTGGTTCAAATCCCGGTCACTCCATGTGACATTCGTGCTGGACAAAACGCAGGCGGGACAGCTTTTTCTCCGTTTACTCCGGTTTTCCCGGTCATCATTCATTCCAGCAACACTGTCCAATATTTCATTTCATTTGTCATTCATCGATCATTGCCCCAGAGGAGAACTTCGGCAGCCGGCACAATTCCTATTGTCGCCGCTAGATGGGGCTTTATTCATTCCATTCCTGACCCTGTCGAATGACTGGAAACAGGCTGTAGGTTTTCGATGTACTTATTCTGATCATAAACCAATCATTTTTAATCTTTCCTGGGTTCGTTTTCAACAGCCAGCTTTTCCTGTTCTTAGATTACAGTAGATTCTCCTGGCATAGAAATAAAAATTTAAACACATTTGAAATAAACGATAGGAATGAGATTGACCGTCAAATTGTTCACCTCTATAATAAGGTCAATAATGCACGGAAGTATGTCATTCGTATCACCAGAAATCCCGCACACTTGCCTACGCGCGACAATGGTGCTGGTCACATTGTCAACAATGACAATGGCAGCAGATGTAATTTACCGCCAAGTAGCGGCCTTGCATCTTGCTGTGGGGTCCAGAACATCTAATAATAATAATAATAATAATAATAATAATAATAATAATAATAATAATAATAATAATAATAATAATAATAATAACAATAATGTTCTGGACCGCGTCAAATGTGCGGACCGCGCTGGAAACGGGTCCTGGACGGGTAATGACTAAGAATGCAGTCCGGCGGCGGGTTCAGTACTGCCAAGGCACGCAAGAAGATACCACGCCGGATCTCCTGAAGGATTTGATCCATATTAAAAATGCTTATAGGAAAAGATGGCAAAGATTTAGGGACTCAATTGACCGGGTGGAATACCTGGACCTACCCCGGGAAGTACGAAATCGATTGCTGGAAAGAAAGATTGAAAAATGGGAGGAAACTTGCCGTAATCTATTAGAAAACGAGTCAGATCGCGAATTTTGGCGGATTCTCGCAGAAAACGAGTCGGATCGCGAATTTCGGCGGATATTATATATAAAACAATAAGCATTCAATTATAAATTTCAGTATAATACCGTAGCAATCACGGGTATCTTGCTAGTCATGTATAGAATTAAAATCAGTATCGTCATTATCGCGATCACCTTGCTCACTATTATCAGCATCCTCGTCAAGGACAATATTTAATTAATTTCAATTGTTTCCGAACCATAAGGGTCCAGAACTGAAACATGAGTTTCTGTGACAGACATCAAATTACCTACCCACAGCTTTCTTCATTCACTCACAAAAGTTATTACAATGAACGAACACGCATGACAACATTTACGACATAAACTGCGTCGTGGGGTCGAATGTGGCACCACTAACGATTATCAAACTGTTACAAAACGAACTAAACTGAGCAGAACCTTGCTAGCCTGGCAATAGTTAAACGACATAAAGGCGGGAAGGTACAGCGACTACCAATAATAGCATACGAAACTAATACCTGTTATAAGAGAAAGTTAGTTCAGCGGTATCATAAATGACCCCAATGGCGCAGTTTGAGGGTTAAAGCATAGTGATATTTCGAAAACTAACTGTCCGATGTAGGGGTCTATATATGTATTACATGTCTGAAGTCCACATAATTTACTTTACGTCGCACCGACACAGATAGGTCTTATTGCGACGATGGGGTAGGAAAGGGCTAGGAGTAGGAAGGAAGCGGCCGTGGCCTTAATTAAGGTACAACCCCAGCATTTGTCTGGTGTGAAAATGGGGAACCACTGAAAACCACCTTCAGGGCTGCCGACAGTGGGGTTCGAACCCACTATCTCCTGGATGTGAGCTCACTGCTGCGCGCACTTAACCGCACGGCCAACTCGCCCGGTATGTCTGAAGTCGTGATAAAAACGGACTTCTCTGTTAGTGTCAAATTACTATAGTTGTATTTAAAAACAAACTGTTATCGATATCTTTGTTATAATTCCGCGGAGGAAAACATACCACGTTTCATGAACCCTTTAATTCCATTGGTAAGGTAAGGGTTATTCTGCCCGAAGGCAGGTCCGAACCTCCGCAGAGGTGTTCCTGAGCCGGTGTTTACGTGCGGTAGGGTGTCCAGTTCCTTTCCGCTCCTCCATTCCCTTACCCCCCCCCCCCCCCCAACAACAGCGCGTGGCAACCCATCCAACTCCTGACCACGCCCAATGTTGCTTAACTTCGGAGATCTCACGGGATCCGTTGGCTAATTCCATTGAAGGGTATGAAAATAGAATATCGATATCTTTAATGGATTAGAGGTTATTCAATTAGATTTACGTCGTACCGAAAAAGACAATCCTTCTGGCGACGATGGGCTAGAAAAGGACTAGGTGTGGGAAGGAAGCGGCCATGGACTTAATTAAGGTACAGATAAATATGAGTGTCCGCTTTTGTGGTATAGTGGTTAGTTTGATAGGCTGCCAACCTCGGAGGCCCGGGTTCGATTCCCAGCTCTGCCACGAAATTTGAAAACTGGTACGAGGACTGGAACGGGGTCCAGTCAGCCTCGGGAGGTTAACTGAGTAGAGGTGGGTTCGATTCCCTCCTCAGCCATCCTCGAAGTGTTTTTTCGTGGTTTCCCACTTCTCCTCCAAGCAAATGCCGGGTTGGTACCTAACTTAAGGCCTTCCCTCTTCCTTGTCTATCCCTTCCAAACATCCCATCCCCCCACAAGGCCTTTGTTCAGTATAGCAGGTGAAACCGCCTGTGTGAGGTACTGATCCTCTTTCCCAGTTGTATCCACCGACATAAAGTCACACGCTCCAGGATACTGTCATTGAGGCGGTAGAGGTGGGATCCCTCGCTGAGTCCCAGGGAAAAACCAACTCTGGAGAAATAAAAAAATAAAAAAGATAAACATGAGTTTGGGGCTGAATATTATTTACTCAAGTCCGCAAAGTAATGTACTTTGATGAAACAATTTGCCCTCAAGATGAACGCTGTTAGACCACGCCAGACTTTAGAATAATCTTCTATTAGTTAACCATTGAATTAACAGTACAACTCTAGTATTACTTCTAACCAATGTATTAACAGCACAGTTCTTGCATTACTTCTACCCAGTGTTTCAACGACACAATTCTAGTATTACTTCTAATCAATGTTTTAACACTTCTTCTTATTCTTCTTCTCCTCCTACTACAGCTCTTCCGACACCTGAGGGGTCGCGGGTACGAACTGTGGATTTCTCCCTGTTTTACGGCCGAATGCTCTTCCTGACGCTAACCCTATATGGAGGGATGTAATCATTTTTTGCGTGTTTCTGTAGTGGTTGGTAGTCTGGAGTGTTGTATGAATATGCAGAGGAGAGTGTTAGGACAAAAACAAATACCCAGTTCCCGAGCCAGAAGAATGAACCAAACACAATTAAAATCCCCGACCTTGCCGGGAATCGAACCCGGGATTCTCTGACCCGAAAACCTCAATACTGACCATTCAGCCAAGGAGTTGGACCTACTTTATAATAATACAGCTCTTGTGTTATTTCTAACGGGTGTTTTAACAGTCTTGTTCATACCGACGAAAGGAAATAAAGAGGAATAATAATAATAATGTCCGCCTCTTTGGTGTAATGGTTAGTGTGATTAGCTGCCACCCCCGGAGGCCCGCGTTCGATTCTCGGCTCTGCCACGAAATTTGAAAAGTGGTATGAGGGTTGGAACGGGGTCCACTCAGTATCGGGAGGTCAAATGAGTAGAGGTGGGTTCGATTCCCTCCTCAGCCATCCTGGAAGAGGTTTTCCGTGGTTCCCCACTTCTCCTCCAGGCAAATGCCGGGATGGTACCTAACTTAAGGCCACGGCCGCTTCCTTCCCACTTCCTTGTCTATCCCTTCCAGTCTTCCCAGCCCCCCGCAAGGCAACTGTTCAGCACAGCAGGTGAGGCCGCCTGGGCGAGGCACTGGTCATCCTCCCCAGTTGTATCCCCCCGACCCAGAGTCTGAAGCTCCAGGACACTGCCCTTGAGGCGGTGGAGGTGGGATCCCTCGCTGAGTCCGAGGGAAAAGCCAACCCTGGAGGGTAAACAAATCAAGAAAGAAAGAAAGAAAGAAAGAAAGAAAGAAAGAAAGAAAGAAAGAATAATAATAATAATAATAATAATAATAATAATAATAATAATAATAATAATAATAATAATAATAATAATGGTTTTACGTCCCACTAACTGCTTTTTACAGTTTTGAGAGACACGATGTGCCGAAATTTTGCCCCACAGGAGATTTTCAAGTGTAAGTAAGCCTACCGATGAGCTTGGTTTAGGTCCTACAGTCTTCAGCATAGGAAGCAAGGCCAATCGAATGTGTTTCAATGTCATTTCTTTAGTTACATTCCAATCCTAATATCCTGTTTTACTAATTGTGCATCAATCACAGTTCCAAGGAGCTTCTGTGCTTTGCTTATGTCAGAACTGGCTCCAATCAATAACTTTAGACATATGCCAAACCGAAGGTCGGCCATTCAACCGAGAAACAAGCTGGATGTTCTGGCATCGAGCCATATCAAGTGCACCTCAGGGACCAACAAATGTCGATGGTATTCTCATTTACGGGAACAGATTTATATTCTTGCAGTTCTCGTTGTTTGATATTCATGTCTTGAGACATCGTGGACAACAGTTTAGTGTACATCGTGTGATATCTGTCCGACAGCCTGTGGTGACTGTTCACGTTTATATTCCTGAGACGAAGATTAAGTAGTAACCGGTGATAGTTACAAAGTTGAAGTGAGAAACCACAACACTGTGATGACGGAGAGACTGATTCGACTCCAGTTCACATCCCGGTTGTCCTCACGAAGATGAGTGTACTTTCATTTTGAAAAAAATACATCCGGACATAAAGAAGCCATGACAACCTCGGAAACAAACTCGGATAAATAGGTAAGTTTGTAAACATGACAGTGGTACTAAGTTTAAAGTCGCACAACTGGGGAAGTGGATTAACGTGATCGGTTCTTGCGAAGAACTCGGCTTAGAAACTTGACGTGAAAACAGATCAGTTTTGACCACAATGGACACTATGGCTACCAGGACTAAAAGGAAGGCGGTTCCAATGATAGTCATTTTACAAACTGTTTGTTTCCCACGGTTTCAGAATTCCAATCCAGAAAATAAATCAGAAACAAATCCACATGTGCGGCGAAGTTTACACCCACAACCACACTAGGATATGAGAAAAGAAGAAGAAAAGAAGAAGCAGAAGTCCGCTTCTTATCATCTTCGGCCGCTTCCTTACTAATGCCCTCTGCAGTTCATCACATTTCCAGTTCTAACATAAGGACAAGATGCAAGCAAGCTTACAGCTTCTTGCGACACTTGATATCGTTATCGCAGACTTGGGACCTCCAGATTTTGCGTAAGATATGTCTATTTATGACTATGACTATTCATTTAAAAAATTCCACGTTCATTGGTCGGGAGTCGAACCGCAGCTGCCTTGGTGAGAAGCCAGGTATTATGCCGCTCAGTCGTCACACCCCTCTATCATACCGAACTAGGTCCACTTAGTTAATGGCCTGAGCAGCTTCCTGTGCTGTATGAAGCTTCAGCGTGCAATAGAATATCTCTAGCACAGGCCTAGGACTCGGTCAAACTTAGGTGGTGAACTGAGACTAGGAAATACACTGACTGACAGTGACAATGCAACACCAAGGAGGAGTGGTTCGAAAGGGATGAAAGTTGGGGAAAAAACAGAGACGGCACGGATGAATAATTGATGTTTATTTCAAACCGATATGCAGGTTACACAATGCGCACGGCATCGACTCAGTAGGATGTAGGACCACCGCGAGCGGCGATGCACGCAGAAACACGTCGAGGTACAGAGTCAATAAGAGTGCGGATGGTGTCCTGAGGGATGGTTCTCCATTCTCTGTCAACCATTTGCCACAGTTGGTCGTCCGTACGAGGCTGGGGCAGAGTTTGCAAACGGCGTCCAATGAGATCCCACACGTGTTCGATTGGTGACAGATCCGGAGAGTACGCTGGCCACGGAAGCATCTGTACAACTCGTAGAGCCTGCTGGGAGATGCGAGCAGTGTGTGGGCGGGCATTATCCTGCTGAAACAGAGCATTGGGCAGCCCCTGAAGTACGGGAGTGCCACCGGCCGCAGCACATGCTGCACGTAGCGGTGGGCATTTAACGTGCCTTGAATACGCACTAGAGGTGACGTGGAATCATACGCAATAGCGCCCCAAACCATGATGCCGCGTTGTCTAGCGGTAGGGTGCTCCACATTTACTGCCTGATTTGACCTTTCTCCACGCCGACGCCACACTCGTCTGCGGTGACTATCACTGACAGAACAGAAGCGTGACTCATCGGAGAACACGACGTTCCGCCATTCCCTCATCCAAGTCGCTCTAGCCTGGCACCATGCCAGGCGTGCACGTCTATGCTGTGGAGTCAATGGTAGTCTTCTGAGCGGACGTCGGGAGTGCAGGCCTCCTTCAACCAATCGACGGGAAATTGTTCTGGTCGATATTGGAACAGCCAGGGTGTCTTGCACATGCTGAAGAATGGCGGTTGACGTGGCGTGCGGGGCTGCCACCGCTTGGCGGCGGATGCGCCGATCCTCGCGTGCTGACGTCACTCGGGCTGCGCCTGGACCCCTCGCACGTGCCACATGTCCGTGCGCCAACCATCTTCGCCACAGGCGCTGCACCGTGGACACATCCCTATGGGTATCGGCTGCGATTTGACGAAGCGACCAACCTGCCCTTCTCAGCCCGATCACCATACCCCTCGTAAAGTCGTCTGTCTGCTGGAAATGCCTCCGTTGACGGCGGCCTGGCATTCTTAGCTATACACGTGTCCTATGGCACACGACAACACGTTCTACAATGACTGTCGGCTGAGAAATCACGGTACGAAGTGGGCCATTCGCCAACGCCGTGTCCCATTTATCGTTCGCTACGTGCGCAGCACAGCGGCGCATTTCACATCATGAGCATACCTCAGTGACGTCAGTCTACCCTGCAATTGGCATAAAGTTCTGACCACTCCTTCTTGGTGTTGCATTTGCTCTGTCAGTCAGTGTACAAATACTGATACATTGCCTTCGTTATTACACGAATGCATTCTAAAATACTTCAGTAATAATAGATTTTCGGGAGGAACGTTATTAACAGGTGTACGTTTCAGTGTAGGCCTACATATGGAGCTGAACTCATCGAGTAGTAATTCTAAACAAAATACGGCGAAAAAACGCATGTTTGGTACGTACTTGAATATAGAGCTGATATTTTTCAGTATTTACAAACAATTGGATAAGTAATGTTAAGCTTATGTTACTAACCCTCTTCGTTAGCCTTGCTACGAAGTGTAAACGCTGTTTGAGTTTTTAAACTCGTTTCATTTCAAAAAAGAAAGAAAACTCATTTACACCTTCCCCTCTCCCTGTTGACTTAACTCGACCGAAAGTTCACATAATCATAACGACGTAACAGTCCTAATAAACCAATGTATAAGGAAGTACGTTATTATGTGTAATATTGGTTTTTTGGGGTATCCGACGTTGAACGCCCGACCAAAATACAAAATGAATCAGTATAGCTTCAGTGATTTCAGAAATAACTGGTAGGCCATATGATGAAAAAGGTCCTAGGTTTTTATTGATATCACTCGATGTAATCTTCCACGTGTCTTCTACTTCTGCATTGTTTACCTTGATATTATAATAGATCCAAATAGATATATATTAGCTTTAGCGATGTGGTTAACATACATTGAAAACATTTCATTAGCGTACTTACTACTGATAAAAACAGGGTGTTCTTAAAGAGGAACAGAACACGAAGTGTCTACTACTGTTTAGGACAGGGTGTCCTGAAAGGAGAACAGAGCACGAAGTGTCCAGTACTGTTAAAAACAGGGTGTTCTTAAAGAGGAACAGAACACGAAGTGTCCACTACTGTTAAACACGGGGTGCCCTGAGAAGAGAACAGAGCACGAAGTGTTTACTACTGTTAAACACGGGGTGTCCTGCAAGGAGAACAGATCACTAAGTGTCTAATACTGTCAAAATCAGGGTGTTCTTAAAGGAGAACAAAACACGAAGTGTCTACTACTGTCAAAAACAGAGTGTCTCGAAAGGAGAACAGAATACGAAGTGTCTACTACTGTTAAACACGGGGTGTCCTGAAAGGAGAACAAAACACGAGGTGTCCACTGCTGCCAAACACGAGGTGTCCAGAAAGGAGAACAAAACACGAAGTGTCCACTGCTGTTAAACACGGTGTGTCCTGAAAGGAGAACAAAACACGAAGTGTCCACTGCTGTTAAACACGGTGTGTCCTGAAAGGAGAACAAAACACGAAGTGTCCACTGCTGTTAAACACGGTGTGTCCTGAAAGGAGAACAAAACACGAAGCGTCTACTGCTGTTAAACACGGTGTGTCCTGAAAGGAGAACAAAACACGAAGTGTCCACTGCTGTTAAACACGGTGTGTCCTGAAAGGAGAACGGAACAGGAAGTGTCAACTGCTGTTAAACACGGTGTGTCCTGAAAGGAGAACAAAACACGAAGTGTCCACTGCTGTTAAACACGGTGTGTCCTGAAAGGAGAACGGAACAGGAAGTGTCAACTGCTGTTAAACACGGTGTGTCCTGAAAGGAGAACAAAACACGAAGTGTCCACTGCTGTTAAACACGGTGTGTCCTGAAAGGAGAACGGAACAGGAAGTGTCAACTGCTGTTAAACACGGTGTGTCCTGAAAGGAGAACAAAACACGAAGTGTCCACTGCTGTTAAACACGGTGTGTCCTGAAAGGAGAACGGAACAGGAAGTGTCAACTGCTGTTAAACACGGTGTGTCCTGAAAGGAGAACAAAACACGAAGCGTCTACTGCTGTTAAACACGGTGTGTCCTGAAAGGAGAACAAAACACGAAGTGTCAACTGCTGTTAAACACGGTGTGTCCTGAAAGGAGAACAAAACACGAAGCGTCTACTGCTGTTAAACACGGTGTGTCCTGAAAGGAGAACAAAACACGAAGTGTCCACTGCTGTTAAACACGGTGTGTCCTGAAAGGAGAACAAAACACGAAGTGTCAACTGCTGTTAAACACGGTGTGTCCTGAAAGGAGAACAAAACACGAAGTGTCCACTGCTGTTAAACACGGTGTGTCCTGAAAGGAGAACAAAACACGAAGTGTCAACTGCTGTTAAACACGGTGTGTCCTGAAAGGAGAACAAAACACGAAGTGTCCACTGCTGTTAAACACGGTGTGTCCTGAAAGGAGAACGGAACAGGAAGTGTCAACTGCTGTTAAACACGGTGTGTCCTGAAAGGAGAACGGAACAGGAAGTGTCAACTGCTGTTAAACACGGTGTGTCCTGAAAGGAGAACGGAACAGGAAGTGTCAACTGCTGTTAAACACGGTGTGTCCTGAAAGGAGAACAAAACACGAAGTGTCCACTGCTGTTAAACACGGTGTGTCCTGAAAGGAGAACGGAACAGGAAGTGTCAACTGCTGTTAAACACGGTGTGTCCTGAAAGGAGAACAAAACACGAAGCGTCTACTGCTGTTAAACACGGTGTGTCCTGAAAGGAGAACAAAACACGAAGTGTCAACTGCTGTTAAACACGGTGTGTCCTGAAAGGAGAACAAAACACGAAGCGTCTACTGCTGTTAAACACGGTGTGTCCTGAAAGGAGAACAAAACACGAAGTGTCCACTGCTGTTAAACACGGTGTGTCCTGAAAGGAGAACAAAACACGAAGTGTCAACTGCTGTTAAACACGGTGTGTCCTGAAAGGAGAACAAAACACGAAGTGTCCACTGCTGTTAAACACGGTGTGTCCTGAAAGGAGAACGGAACAGGAAGTGTCAACTGCTGTTAAACACGGTGTGTCCTGAAAGGAGAACGGAACAGGAAGTGTCAACTGCTGTTAAACACGGTGTGTCCTGAAAGGAGAACGGAACAGGAAGTGTCAACTGCTGTTAAACACGGTGTGTCCTGAAAGGAGAACAAAACACGAAGTGTCCACTGCTGTTAAACACGGTGTGTCCTGAAAGGAGAACAAAACACGAAGCGTCTACTGCTGTTAAACACGGTGTGTCCTGAAAGGAGAACAAAACACGAAGTGTCCACTGCTGTTAAACACGGTGTGTCCTGAAAGGAGAACGGAACAGGAAGTGTCAACTGCTGTTAAACACGGTGTGTCCTGAAAGGAGAACAAAACACGAAGTGTCCACTGCTGTTAAACACGGTGTGTCCTGAAAGGAGAACGGAACAGGAAGTGTCAACTGCTGTTAAACACGGTGTGTCCTGAAAGGAGAACAAAACACGAAGTGTCCACTGCTGTTAAACACGGTGTGTCCTGAAAGGAGAACAAAACACGAAGCGTCTACTGCTGCCAAACACGAGGTGTCCCGAAAGGAGAACAGAATATGAAGTGTCCACTACTGTTAACCACGAGGTGTCCTGAAAAGAGAATAGAACACGAAGTGTCCACTGCTGTTAATACCCGGGATGTCCTGAAAGGAGAACAGAATGTGAAGTGTCCACTACTGTTAAACACGGGATGTCCTGAAAGCAGAACAGAATACTACTGTCAAAAACAGGGTGTCCCGAAAGGAGAACAGAACACGAAGTGTCCACTACTGTTAAACACAGGGTGTCCTGAAATGAGAACAGAACACGAAGGTTCGGACGACCGCTTTAAGTTTGAAAATGCCACACTTCACCACTGTATTTTTCCAGGGGAGGAAACTTT
Source organism: Anabrus simplex (assembly GCF_040414725.1). Lineage (NCBI taxonomy): Eukaryota > Metazoa > Arthropoda > Insecta > Orthoptera > Tettigoniidae > Anabrus > Anabrus simplex. The sequence continues at coordinate 263,805,755 of NC_090266.1, read as the reverse complement.
GTAAAATACTTGTACGTTGGAACGTTTATTGTAACACGTCTAAGGTCGGGAGTGGACTCTGAGTTCATTCAAATACACTTTTGTCATTGCGGATCAGTAGTTACCACCCACGGAATAGAATAATTAGCGGAGGTAGGCTCATGCTGCCATATGCCAGCTGCTGTGCTATACCACGCACGTCCGTGATTCACGGACTCTGGTCAGGAATCAGAAAGGAATGTTATCTCCTGGACTAACTCACGTGGCTGTCTCTCAGATCACCTGCTACCTAGCGACCTTCAAGGGTCATTATTCATTACGGAGCACATTAACCAGGTGAATAAACTACATTCTTGTCTGTGTAAAAAATAGAATTAGAAGTATCGGCAGTTGCGCAACTGGTATGCCAACACACACACACATATCTAAAGCCGCTCAGCAGCAGAATAATTGACGGCAGTCTATCCTTTCACCTATCACAATGTCCTCAGAGCGTCATGCAGTTCTGTTGTGTACGCCAGTTCTCTCTGGAACGTCGAAGGAGAAATCCCAATGATCCTGCGTAAATACAAAAGAAGGGTACTTTCAGGAACTCCATGGTTACACACAACGAACTTTAGCTCATTACTCACTAGAGTGGTTAATCAGTGAGATAAGGAATATGATAAAGGAGATGTACAGATAGACTTATAGATAAATACGCTAATAAATACCGGTAAAGTGAATAATATACTCTTAATTTACCCTTTTGCTTTTTTATTGACTTCAAGTAGCAGTGCCACGGTAAATAAAACATGGCAGACTTCCATAAGAGTTGCTATGTACCTTCTGATATGGTTTTTGTGCGATTTTGATATCATTATAGTGTTTCGTTTAAGTACAAAAAACAAATTAAAACATATTCGTGGCGCATACAACCCATTAATGGCCCTGGTCTGTCAAGACGACTGCTACCCAGCCATACAGCAAGCCTGTGGTTTACAAGTCGTCCAACAAACCTTGGATAACCACTACTATGACAACACAAATTTCGAAACAGTCAAATACTTTTGTAATTAACGGGATCTACAAGTTGCAGAAAATCTTAGCTTCGTAAATTAAAGGAGTGTTAGATGAAACATAGGAACCATAGGTCTGCGGTGGTTAGATTTGGTGCTACGCACGCTTAAAAATCTCTGTTTGGCTGTCAACCTCCCAGGTGCTCGAGCGTAAACATGACTTCTGTTTGCTTTTGATTTACATTTTAGCTGCACATATGACAATGGAGAAATGTACAATACCTCAGAGCAGATGTTCGAAATGTCTTCCTTCAGCTTGGCGGCACAATTCACATCGACGCAACATTGATTCGCATGTTCTTTGGAAAATTCCCGTCGCTTTTCGGACACGACGTGCTGGAGTAGATAGGGGCAGACGGAATGACACAAGGAAGACAGAAAGAAGGTTTCGCGGACATTGCTTTAGCAAAAACCGTAAAGCTAGTTAACGCTCGACCGTCTGGGAGGTAGGCAGCCGAAACTAATCATCGCAGACCTATGGTTCCTATGTTCATAATACATGTATTTGCACCATCTAACACTCCCTTAATTTACGAAACTAAGTTTTTCTGCACCCTGTAGATTGAAATATAGGTCAGACAGAAAGTAAGTAACTGAGTTAATTTGTTATAGGTAATATTGGAAGTTTTTCCAAGTGTTGAGAACTTATTTCTTCCTGCTTTCTTTCTTTCTTTCTTTCTTTCTTAATCCCTTTACCTCACAGGATTGGGTTTTCCTTCGGACTCTGCGAGGGATCCCGCCTCTACCGCCTCAAGGGCAGTGTCCTGCGGGAGACTTTGGGTCAGGAGGATACAACTGGGGAAGAGGATCAGTACCTCGCCCAGGTGGCTTCACCTGCTATTCTGAACAGGGGCCTTGTGGGGGATGGGAAGATCGGAAGGGATAGACAAGGAAGAAGGAAGGAAGCGGCCGTGGCCTTAAGTTAGATACCATCCCGGCATTTGCATGGAGAAGGAGTGAGAAACCATGGGAAACCACTTCGAGGATGGCTGAGGTGGGAATCGAACCCCTCCTCTACTCCGTTGACCTCCCGAGCCTGAGTGGATCCCGTTCCAGTCCTCGAAACACTTAAATTTTCTGGCAGAGCCGGGAATCGAACCCGGATCTCCGGGGTTGGCAGGCTTTTATTGTGACGGTGTAATAAAAGGGCTTCACATGAAACGCACATTTAAGAATGAAGGCGCTCAAGCCTAACTGAGGGCGACGTAGTTACGGCATGAGCGTGGCAGGAGACGAACGTGTAGCACACACGCCGGGACGGAACCTACGTTGGTCCTTCAACTTGATATTTTTTAAAGATTATTCATTTGTTTTATGCTATAGTGGCATGCAAGGTTTGATGAACGGATGCTCTAAGTAAAAATTTCCTTCCCTAAATAATATTCGACCAACAGCAAATGTAATCCAACAATGTTGAAAAAATTTACCATCAACCTCAAAACGTGCGTGAATTACTTTATGATAGTTAAATACGGAGCGATATTGTTTATATGATTGTTAAACGTGACGTAAGAGATCTAAGAGGCTCACGAATAGTCACTCTTTCTAACATGAGAGAGTTATGTCTGGATAGATAATAACGAGTATGTTATTAACTAACTGGATAGACGCACTCGCATCGTGATTTTACAAATACAGTATATTGAGAGAAACGGAACTTCCCGTATCGAATGATAAGTAAAATATAAAAAAAATTCCACTACCATTTGTTGAAGAATATCAGTGACGTCAATTTTCCATGCTAGTCTTAGTAAAGCGTAGCAGTCTCTTTTGTCAAGCTGTGATTCTTTCTGAAAGTGAAACGCATAAGTGTAATAAATATTATTCCGCTCTAATTGCCGAAGATTATTGGATGGTCGGTCCTGACGTCGGAGCTAGTCACAGTCCTCAATTCAGGTCTTTCTAGGCCAAAGAAGCAGCTCAGTAATGTGATGTTATCACACAGACACTGGACTTTTTGACTATATGGGCGGATATTCAGAAGAAATGTGGCTCCTGAATGCCTAGACATCAGGGGTAACGCACCAGGGTGTCCGGCTCCTTGGCTGAATGGTCAGCGTAGTCGCCTTCGGTTCTGGGAGCCCCGGGTTCTATTCCCGCCGGATCGGAGATTGTAACGTTAAATGGTTATTTCCCTGGCTCGGGAAAAGGGTGCCTGTGCTGTACCCAACATTCCTGCAACTAACAAATCACACACCAACACACGCAGTTCCCATACACGACAGATTCCGCCCACACTGTCTGCACTAAGCGAGCCGAACATGTCCTCGGACACTTCCGGCACTAAAAGCCATAAGATAAACAAAAATAACTTATCAGGGTGTAAGATGCCGTTAACATACCGCTGAGCTGTTACTTATACCAGCTCTTATCTCACTGGTCTTTGTCCCAAGCACTAATGTGGATTAAGCCTAGTTTTACGGCAGAATGCCTTTCCTGACGCCAACCCTATGTAGAGGGATGGGTTCACTATTGTGTGCTCTGCTGGGTTTGTAGTGTGATATGTTGTGTAGAAAACGAAGATGTGTAGTATGACGATCACCAACACCCAGTCCCCAAGCTAGAGGAATTAATCAAACGTGGTTAATATTCCCGGCCCTGCAGGGATTCGAACCTGGGGCCCTATGGACCGAAATCCACTATGCGGATCATTCAGCCAAGAAGCCACATTCCTGAGACTAAGGGTAATGTCGTTATATTCAGCAAGGAAGACAGGATGCTCTCATTTTCGGGGTCTTTTCTTAATCGGCCGGGCTGAGTGGCTCAGACGGTTAAGGCGCTGGGCTTCTGACCTCAACTTGGCAAGTTCGATCCTGGCTCAGTCCGGTGATATCTGAAGGTGCTCAAATACGTCAGCCTCGTGTCGGTAGATTTACTGGCACGTAAAAGAACTCCCGCGGGACAAAATTCCAGCACCTCGGCGTCTCCGAAAAACATAAAAGAGTAGTTAGTGGGACGTGAAGCAAATAACATTATTATTATTATTATTATTATTATTATTATTATTATTATTATTATTATTATTATTATTATTATTATTATTAATATTATTATTATTTTCGTAATCGTTCGCAATAGTCATAGACTACGTAGCCAGAAAGTAGAAAGATTCAGCATGAGAGCGGTATATCACCAGTTCAATTTACAGTGTCACTACAATCTAGCCCGCCGATATGGCGTTAATATTGGTTGTTCTAGTTCTGTAGATCACCTGCCACTGGTGATAGATGACGTGGAATACTGGATAGAGTTTTCGACATACCTTGGAATATCTAGCAAAAATAGGCTTCACTTGCTTCTCTTCTTCCTTTAGCCGTTTCTGACCGAACCGATTAGAGCTCTTCCTACTTGTATGGACGATGTGAGCTGCCCATACGTTTCAACAGGTTATGACCGTCACATCTGCTTCCTCACATACCGCACAATGGCACAAGTCCCATGATGTGTGAACCGTTTAAGTAGGAGATACTGACGTCTTTTAGAAATTATCTCTACACAGTGGTCTCCATCACTGAGTACATTTACTTCATTACATGGCAGACGCATTTTAAATATTGGTTATGGCCGTGCTGTATCAGTAGCTCTCACATCACGCAAACACATCATGCCTGTTATGGAAATACAGCCCGCAATATTAATGAAGCACAATTATAAAGGCAATTAACTTATTTATGTAAGAAAAGACGTTTATTCATTCAATCTCGCCAGAATGAGTGGCTCAGACGGTTGAGGCGCTGGCCTTCTGACGCCAACTTGGCAGGTTCGATCCTTGTTCAGTCGGGTGGTAACGAAAGCTTCGTGTCAGTAGATATACTGGCACGTAAAAAAACTCCTGCGGGACAAAATTCGGGCACCTCGGCGTCACTGAAAATCGTAAAAGTAGTTAGTGGGACATAAAAACAAATAACATTATAATTATTATGATTATTACTATTATTGTTGTTATTATTACCATCAATCAATCTCTAAGATACTCAGAGCCGAACAACTCGTAATACAAGGTGGGACAGTGTGACGCATGATACAGTTTCCCGTTTGAATTACGCTGTTTTGTTTATGCTCTGTGTGGTTCTTTGCTTACGAGTTGCTCAGTTCTGAATATCTTGGAGGTTGTATGGGCAAACGTATTTACTTATATAAATAATTTAATTGGCTTTGTAATTGTGCTTCATTAACCTTCTTCTTCTTCTTTTCCTACAGCTTTTTCCAATACATGTGAGGTCGTGGAAGCGAAATGCGTCGCACACGTGGATTTGACCCTGTTTTACGGCCGGGTGCCCTTCCTGACGCCAACCCTATATGGAGGGATGTAATCGCTTTTGCGTGTTTCTGTGGTGATTGGTATTGTGGTATGTTGTCTGAATATGAAGAGGAGAGTGTTGGAACGGACACAAACACCCCATCCCCGAGCCAGAAGAGTTAATAAGAAACGATTAAAATCCCCGACTATTCAACCAACGAGTCGGACGATGGTGCTTCATTAATATTACAGACTATATTTCCGTAACCAAGGATGGCAAACCTATGACACGCGTGCCACTGGGTGACACGCGAACACGACTTACATGGCACGTCAGACAACATACCTACATATTTTAATGTTTCAACATGTAATAAATAGGTCGAAATTCTAGCAACACAGCATGTTTTAAAATTACACTTTAATAAAGAAGTATGTCCCAATTAATTTTATGGCCATATGTTTACGATTTTATTATGTCAGTGCAAAAATATACCTTTTTTAATATGTGATGTTCAGTGATGTTTGAAAAATAAAATCATGAAACATTCACTCGAATAGATTTTTATGTAATGCAATCTAATGCCTGAATGAGGTTAAATGAGGAGTTTCATGATGACTTCAAAGGAAATTAACCGATGACATAGTAGACAGTAAAAATTAAGAAACAAGACCTTACTTGACATGCTTTTTTTTTTTTTTTTTTTTTTTGCTAGGGGCTTTACGTCGCACCGACACAGATAGGTCTTATGGCGACGATGGGATAGGAAAGGCCTAGGAGTTGGAAGGAAGCGGCCGTGGCCTTAATTAAGGTACAGCCCCAGCATTTTCCTGATGTGAAAATGGGAAACCACGGAAAACCATTTTCAGGGCTGCCGATAGTGGGATTCGAACCTACTATCTCCCGGATGCAAGCTTGACATGCTAGTTGGTGAATGTTTGTCATCTATGTCCGTAACAATGCCGTCGTACCTCAGTACAAAATGACACAGCAGTCGCGTCCTTATTTCTAGGTACTTAACATTTACATTTTATATTTAAGACCTTTGTCAAAAGTCATATGTAGCAATGAACATTGTTAAAACGATCTTTGGGTACCTCTCCTCCACATCTTACTTTTCTTATTGCCAGATTATGCATGCGCACTTCATGTACAAAACATTTTTCAAAATCTTCACCTTCATTCGAATACAGCGCACGAAATTCCCATCTGAGCCAAGAAAGACCCAGAAATGGAACAGAGTCTGATTCCGACACATCTGTCCCTAAATGAAAGTCTGTGTGTGGATGTGTATTCATCCAAATATTATGAAGTATCGTAAACCACGTTGGTGTGTCCACGAATGTGCACCCACGGTACCCCTCTCACGGTGTACAGTATAAAAGTTGAGACATTACCTATGAGGCAGTCAAGCACCACATGACAACATATAATTATGTTGCACTAAGCAGACAGCCATTATGTCGCGAACAGATATAATCTACATTGAGATGTTTAAAGATTATGCAACGCAATGTCAGGAGACTGTCAGCATCTTGAACTTGTTTAATAATAATTAAACAAGAAGTTTGTCCAAGTTGCCCACTTAACACCTCATTGTGAATTACTTAGCGGTCGTCATCCGTAAAGTAGATGTTGTTTATATGTCTGTGAGGCGCCATTTACGTGGAGAAAGAGTGATCAGGTGGCTTTATTAATACATTATCACTCCTGTGTCCGTGTAATTAACGGCATAGCACTCTGGCGACATTGGCACACGAATTTAAGACGTCATTATCTCCACAGCTTCCTAAATGAATGCCTCCTCTGCACTGACCACATCATAACTCTCTTCCGCGACTGCTTCGAAATACAGTATATCCTGGATATTAACCTCACATCGGTAACAGTAAATTTCACAGTGTTGCATAATCTAAGCAATATCATGTCAGTTTCAAATTAATTCATGGGAATTATACGGTGAACATTCCGCTTCACTTCAATCAGCGTTTGTGTTTCACAAACAAAACAAACAAAAAATAAACAAACCCGAGACGCAATAGCATATTAGGGCCTTGTTCTGCCAAGACGAATGCTACACAGCCAGATGGCTTGTACGTATTGGAGCGCAACGCGGTCAGCGTAACGACATTTTCAGTTGTGAAAATGAAAACCTACAACCTGTTTTCCAGTAATTGACCGGGTCAGGGATGGAATGAATGAAGCAGATATAGGCTATTAGTACGATGGGGTCGCCACTCCCAAAGTGTTTTATTAATGACTAATAGATGCTATGAAATGAGAATGGGGAGTGTCGCTGGAATGAAAGGTGACAGGGAAAACCGGAGTACCCGGAGAAAAACCTGTCCTATCTCCGCTTTGTTCAGCACGAATCTCACATGGAGTGACCGGGATTTGAACCACGGTATCCAGCGGTGAGAGGCCGACGCGCTGCCGTCTGAGCCACGGAGGCTCTATTTTTTAGTTGTACTGATTCGATTTATTGACCGAGTCTGTTGCCTCTCGCATCAAGTAGCTCCTCAGTTGATCTCGCTTCTTGGTTGAGTGGCTGGAGACATCGGCGCATGGAATTAAGACGTCATTATCTCCGCAGTTGTATTCCTCTGCACTGACATCATAGTAACTCTCATCCGCCCTAAGTACAAAATTAAAATGGCTGGACTGGCCGGGGATGGAACCATGGTCCTCCGCGTAAGAGGAAACTACGCTGCCTCCACGCCATAGGGCTAACCATTTGTGCATTAATTTGATTTATTCCGATATGCAGATAAGATGATCATGTATACCTAACACGCTTTAGAGGAGTGGTCCATAAACTTTTCATTAACGCCCCTCTTTTGGAAAAAAATTCTTGCGCCCCATTTTTTCTTCCTTCCTTCCTTCCTTCCTTCCTTCCTTCCTTCCCTCTCACTACTCGTACTTTGCACAATAAATCGGCTCACGATATCTTCTATTTGGGCCTATCTATTTAATTATTTAATTACTAATAACAATAATTTAACGAATGTATATTTAGGCACGATCATAAAACAAAATGATTCACTCGACAAAGGAAACAGCACATTCTAAACTTCCACTTCCACTAAAATTAAATAATATCCTAAAACTAACCAATATCCTTAAAGTACGCTAAATGTCAACAGTTTTATGCAAAATACTCCAGTATTTGTATTACTCAAAGGTGCTGAAGATTTAATATTACAACTAACAAGGAAATATTAATGGTTGTATGTACAGCAATCTGGGGATGAACAAATCAGTTCACTCCATTTCGGAAAATTTATCATTGATGTTATTTCCTTTAATGCTACTAATTTGTACTATTTTCATAGAAATAAGTTACACGAACATTCGAGAACACATCCCATTCGTAAAAATAATACCAAACTCGAGGCAGTACATTCCTAATTTGACGAAATAATGAACTATATTTGACAACAGTTGACTATAATCTTCAGCGTCAATTGAAGCAGAAACTGCCCTGCACTGCAGCCTTACGGTTAAATGCCCCTCTAATTATTGTGCACTCTACTTTGTTGGAAGCCATGAGCGGACTCCGTCTATAAAAGAAATTTACTGATGGGCGGAATGTTGTGTCACGAATCCGAAGGGTAGGGAAATCTGTAATCCATCCCGTGCTCTTACTACCTTCCGTGACCAAGTTACCCCCAAGCTTTGACGTTCCCCTGTAAGGAGGGAAAAGGCAAGGGAAGGGTTTGTTTCGTTTCCGGTGCGTCTAAGCGCTCCTCTAACAAAGTATGAAGTAAATTTAGTACTATAGGCCGACTTCAGTTTAGTCCGCACTATAGGAAGTGATTAATTTTTAGAAGATAGTGACCGTCTGACTCGAGATTAGAGAAATGGTGACACAGCAGTAATTTGTGACCTATTTATTAGGAGAGAGTAAACATTCCAAAATGTATCAGTACTTTTAATTGTTTTCCAGTGACAGGTGGTAGACCTGAATGGTCACCCATTCGGGTAATGACCATGCCCATTGTTGCTGAAATGTTTAGCATCAGTGGGCCCTGTTGCTGATTTTAATGAGAATATTATGAATTCTCGTGTGGCAGTTGTTATTGACACTGTAAATTTTGAAAAACTTCGGCATGTGGAGTTGCAGCATGTGTGTGCGCCCCGCCTCGGCGTCCTGTTCGTTTCCAGTGCTTCCGTAGCAGTGGTGATGATTGCTATTTTTGTGGGTTTGACATTGGTTTGTTTTGGTTTTTAGGCTGTGGATTACAGAGAGATAAAGTATAACTTTTTTATTGTGGTGGATGTTGCCAATGCTATGAAACATGAGATCGCATAATTTACGCGTGGTGAAGCGAATGGTATCCGACGACTCCCACATCGTTGGCAACGTGTTCTGGACAATCTAGAGCACTACCTCGCTTTATATCCGACACCTGGTAAACCTAGTCGGCATTATTCATCCCTTCCACAGCACTTTACACCCCGCCGCCATTTTCCACTTCCATGTATATGAATCCATTTGTCTGGTAGGTCCCACATTCGTGCTGGAAAAAAAGTTACCATGACATGCACCAACCCTCGTCTATTCCATGACAGTTAGGCCTCCGCCATGTATATTTTCGTTCTGATTTCAAGTCCTCGTGACTAGAAGTGAAATTCAAACGAATATCCATATATTTTACCTTGGGAATGTGTTTGCTTGATATTTAATGTAGAAAGGACACGTTATATTTTGCTGTAACTTTTCAGGAGATAAGTCCATAACAAAGGGATGCAAGTAACTGCCTGAAGTACTGGTAACATTGGTGGGCTGAGTGGCTTTCTGAGCCCAAGTTACGAGTTCAATCCCGGTTCAGTCCGCTGGTATTTGAAGGTGCTGAAATACCTGAGCTACGAGTGGGTACTTTTACCGGCAAGTAAAAGAAATCCTGTAGGAAAAATTTCCAACGCTTCAGTGTCTTAGAAACCGTAAACGTAGTTAGCGTGACGTAAAACCAATAACATGATTAATCAGCAGTAAAACATCGACATTTCACTCAACGACTTACTTCATGTCATACGTGAATGACCTCTCCCTGTTTGGGTATATGAAAAAACAACAGATGAAACTTATACCTCAATATCAACCATACTGCTTACTGGGAGGTATCGTCCGTCAACCTTGTAGACCAACTCAGGTTTGAAAATCAATATCAATCTGACGAAAATTGAAAGAAACATAGACGTTGGACATCACACTTCTGTGTGGTAGCAACCAAAGTTTTAAATCCATTGTTGTCGAAGGGTTGTTAATCACATGGCAATATTTGTTTACGAGTGACTGAGTGTGATTCACACTGAAATCCCTGTTATGGCAGAAATTCGAACTCAAAAGTAATGCCAAAATAATTTACTCTTTGCACTCTGAGCCACACGTCGACGCTTCACTTCAATATTGTATTACAACATAAGGAAGTGGATTGTCCAGTACATGTGTATTAAGATGTCAGAAGTTCCAATGAAAATAAATGTAAGCATTCATTTTCAATTATTTTTTACCAGGTCTACCTTATGCGTAAAAATACGCAGGTTTCGGATTCTTCGATATGAACTTTTAATTCTGTTATATGGCTACTGTCGGCCTACTGGAACTGAGGCATTAAAAACAAATATATATGGGGTTGGGTTCTACGTATATAAGGACCTAAAAACTACAATTTTAGAGTAGTATTAATATTTACTCCCCCTCTGTGGTGTAATGGTTAGTGTGAATAGCTGCCACCCCCGGAGGCCCGGGTTCGATTCCCGGCTTTGCCACGAAATTTGAAAATTGGTACGAGGGCTGGAACGAGGTCCAGTCAGCCTCGGGAGGTCAAATGAGTAGAGCGTGGACGAGGGGGGGGGGGTCGAGTCCCACCTCATCTATCCTCGAAGTGGTTTCCCACTTCTCCACAAAGAATATGCCGGGATGGTACCGGTACCTAACTTAAGGCCACGGCCGTTTCTTTCCCTCAACCGTGTCTACCCCTTCCAATCTTCCCATCTCCCCGCAAAGCCCCTGTTCAACTAGGTGAGGCAGCCTGGGAGAGGTATTGGTCCTTCTACCCAGTTGTATCCCCCGACCCAAAGTCTCATGCTCCAGGACACTGCCCTTGAGGCGGTAGAGGTGGGATCCCTCTCTGAGTCCGAGGGAGAAACCAACGCTGGACGGTAAACGGATTAAAAAAGAAGAGTTAATATTAAACTGATCCATCGATATGTTTATGAACAAGAATCACGAGGCACAACTTCAAGAAATTCTCAGTAAGTAAAGTTTTTTATTTCCACTTGGAACGTGTAACACTGCTTCTCTGGACATGTAAGTGGTCGATTTTACATGAATTTGAGAGGTTAAGTGAACAATTTGTTGCAATGCATAACAGAGACGTTAAATACATAATGAAGCACATGGCACACTAGCCTAGGCTGCCATTGGTCGCGCACGGTTAGCCCTGGGACGGCTCGTGACGCTCCACCGCGCATGTTCAGTGAACGATCGCGCGGCGAGCCGATGTCAAGGTCGCGCGCACTTTCACCCGCCTGCTCTTTCCGAGAGACGGTCCTCATAAGTGAATTTGCTTACCACACCTACATTCCCTCTTAACCTAGGTATCACATATGTGCCAAAATACCAAGCTACCTGCATATCTGCAGGCAAGCAATACCCACTGCTATACTACCACTTTCATTGGACGTCAGTATTAGAACTTACCAAGAGTATAATCTTCTTCTTCCTTATCTGTTTACCCTCCAGGGTCGGTTTTCCCCTTGGACTCAGCAAGGGATCCTACTTCTACCACCTCAAGGGCAGTGTCCAGGAGCTTCAGACTCTCGGTCAGGATACAACTGAGGAGGATGACAAGTACCTCGCCCAGGCGGCCACACCTGCTATGCTGAAGAGGAGCCTTACTGGGGGATGGGAAGATTGGAAGGGATAGACAAGGAAGAGGGAAGGAAGAGGCCGTGGCCTGAAGTTAGGTACCATCGCGGCATTTGCCTGGAGGAGAAGTGGGAAACTACGAAAAACCACTTCCAGGACGGCTGAGGTAGGAATCGAACTCACCTCTACTCAGTTGATCTCCCGAGGCTGAGTGAACCCCGTTCCAGCCCTCGTACTACTTTTCAAATTTCGTGGCAGAGCCGGGAATCGAACCCGGGCCTCCGGGGGTGGCAGCTAATCACACTAACCACTACACCACAGAGGCGAACTCCAAGTGTATAATAATAATAATAATAATAATAATAATAATAATAATAATAATAATAATAATAATAATAATAATAATAATAATAATAATAATGAAATAGCGTAAGGCTTTTAGTGCCGGGAGTGTCCGGGGACAAGTTCGGCCCGCTAAATGCAGGTCTTTTTTGATTTGACTCCCGTAGGCGACCTGCGCGTCGTGATGAGGATGAAATGATGATGAAGATGTCACAAACACCCAGCCCCAGTGCCAGCGAAATTAACCCATTATGGAATAATAATAATAATAATAATAATAATAATAATAATAATAATCCACAGCCTGTTTCCAGGCATTCGACCGTGTCAGGAATGGAATGAATTAAGCCCCCTTCTAGCGGCGAGGAGGGGAATTGTGCCGGCTGCCATAGCCTGTCGCACTCCTCTGGGTCAATGATTAATAACTGACAGATTAAATGAAATGATACTGGAGAGTGTTGCTGGAATTAATGATGACAGGGGAAACCGGAGTATCCGGAGAAAAACCTGTCCCGCCTCCGCTTTGTCCAGCACAAATACCACATGGAATGACGGGGATTTGAACCGCGGAACCCAGCGGTGATGAGAGGCCAGCGCACTGCCACATGAGCCACGGAGGGTCCAATAATAATAATAATAATAATAATAATAATAATAATAATAATAATAATAATAATAATAATAATAATAATAATGGTTTCACGTTCCACTAACTACGGTTGCAGTTTTCAGAGACTTCGCACTGGAATCTTCTCCGCAGCTATACTTTTACGTGCTGGTATATACATTTTTACAAGTTGCTTGACGTCGCACCGACACAGATAGGTCTTATGGTGACAATGGGACAGAAAACGCCTTGGAGAGGGAAGGACGCGGCCGTGGCCTTAAGGTACAGCCCCAGCATTTGCCTGATGTGAAAATGGAAATCCACGAAATCCATCCTTGGGGCTGCCGACAGTGAGATTCGAACCCACTATCTCCCGAATTCTGGATACTGGCTGCACTTAAGCGACTGCTGCTATCCAGCACACGAGACTGTGTATTTGGGCACATTCAAATAACACCAGAATGACGCAAGATCTAAACCGCACACTTGAGCTCACATTTGAGACACTCAGTCCGGTAGCCGCAATTGAAGAATCCAACCTACATCTGAGCATATTAATGGAAACACTGCGGCTATGCTTGTAGCAGATTCTGAGAGAACTACGTTTATATTCTTTTGGATTACTAGTAACTTTTGCTGCGTAAATGTAATTGAGGTGCTGTTGTTAAAAGAGGCAACGGGCCCAATCGTGAACGCCAAACAAAACGGCAACGGATGCTCCAACGATCTTAAGTTCCCTTTGAGGGCTGGACGAGCCACGTTTTAAGGGTAGTTGTCCTAGAAATGAAATTCGATCCTATACAACAATTTCTTTCTTTTGAAGGGAGAATTTGGATAACCATGGGGAAAAAAATCCCTCTCTGGATAACCGTTATCAATGACACAATTCCAAAGTCGAGTATACAAATTTTGCAGCATCCCACGCCCGTCGTAAATGTATTCACATTCTTCTTCTTCTCCTTCTTCTTCTTATGATTTGAATGTGCCTTTCAAGCAATACAATGCCCTGCCGGCGAGACCTACTTTTCACAGTGCAATTTGTCTTCTGCTTTAGGCTAAATCAAATTTGTTACTGTCATTGACTGTCCCAGTCTCATCGTTGGCTTTGACCATATAAAAGTGACTGAGGTATGAGCGATGCTATTAATGCAATTTCTTATTCAGCCAGCCCATGTTATGAATGGTGTGAAAATGTCACTCACAAGGTCAGCTGGTGCGTGAATTTCAGTGGACTTGGCAGACTGATATGTAACAGCAACTTCTGGCTCGGTGAGAAAAGCAACGGGGAGGAAACCTCATACCTCATTTCCCTACAATGCCTCTCCATTTACGCCTAGGCCAACTATAACAGCTGACGGCGGATATGTTGAGGATCAAACCAGCCTTCGGAATGAATACCCAATGACATGCAACTTAGATGAGGAATATATATACAGGATGATCGGAAACAACGTGAACCGGGTATAGGAGCGTCAGAGGGTTCGTTAAACTGATAAATAGTTGGAAAGGTAATTAGATATCTCGCTTCGTGTTAATTTTATCAGCTGCTGAAGTTAGCCAATCAGATAGCTTCGCTGGCGTCATCACATGTGCTTTGCGAGGCGGTGTTGCTAAGTCTCCACGTGGCTTATGACCGACTTGAGAGAGCCAAGAGAATAAATAAACTTCTCCAGGGGAGGGGTTTGAACAAGAACTTCCCTGGTGATAGACTCGGCCCATAGCAAGCACGCTACGGCGGCAATGACTGACACCCACGGTGTGTTAGTGTTTGATGCTCATTTCTCGGCATGGATCTCAAGCCCGACCAATCCACATGCAGATTTAGCAACACCGCCTCGTACAGCCCATTTCAATTCGTCGCGAAGCGATCTGATTGGCTACCTTCAGCAGCTGATAAAATGACAACGGCGCGAGATATCGACGTAATTTTTACAAGTTACTTATCAGTATGAACAACGCTGTAACGCTCATATTCCCGGTTCACGTTGTTTCTGACCACCCTGTATGTTTTGCCTTTCTTCGCCGTATTCCTAATTACTTGTTAACGGCACCATACGTGGATTTGAGCTAGTTCCTGTTGCTAACCCTATATAGAGGGATGGGCTGCCTAGTCCAGTTAGTAGAGGTGCAGTCGGTTCATCAGGAAGGTTCGATACCCCGCCTGGACTTCGAGAAATTTAGAAACCATATTTCTACTTCTAGAGAGGCATATAGCCCTAGAGTTTACTCAGCCTACACCAAACAAGAGCACCAGATCATGGCCGTCTTTATACAAGCCAGTAATTTTGCAACACCGCGCTGGGGACCGAGTATAGATTGTGGAATTCGTTGTTTACGAAGAGACTGTGTTAGTCTGTACCTTGCATTTGCGTTATTTGAGGAATACTTACATTTGCAGAGTCTTGATACTTGACTCTGGAAGTGATATGTGCAACGATACAATGATATTAATATAATTATCTGCATTGCAATATAAGTATCGGTGCTTAATGTATCACCATCTGCGCGAATTAATATCAGCTAACGTATATGCCAAATTATTTAATGACTTCCTTCTCGGTTTAATACCACAAATGATTTCATTATTAACTTTCTGTTAATATGATTTAGGCCTACTTATAGTGTCTGCTTATTTATTGAAGGATGAAAGTCCTGTTCTCCTAAAACGGCCTCTTGGTTTTAGGTTTTGTTGAGTATGATGTAATACCACCCATGATAAAATTCATATATCTTGTGACGAAATCTTTTTTTATGAATAGGCTTCGTTACGTCTCAAATCCTGTGTGTATTCGTGACAGTGAAATAATCCGTGAATATTTATATTCACAGTTGCATAAAGAGTTTTCTTTTTACCAGACTGTGGGAACAATTTCAATTCAAGCGAAGCAGATGGTTACATAACAATGCTCAGCTTTCCAAAAGATCCTCTGTTGAGACAAAAAAAATGGATTAATAGTGGTCCAAGAAAAGACGGAACAGTAACTTCAAACGGCTATGTTTATTTTAAACATTTTAGTGAATCAGACATAGAAAGACAGGAAATATACATAAATAAAGATGGTGTTACCAAGAAGTTTCCCGGAAGCAGACCACTTCGCAGATTAACTCAAATATAAATGTGGTGTCATGTTTAGTAAATTAATGTTAATGTTTCCTATCTGTAAATATGGATGTAGGCAGCTTACTAAATACGGTACTAATAGTAGCGAAACAAATCAGAAGGATAGTTCTTGTGTACATAGTAACTTAATAGGTAATTTCGTAAGTCTTTTGACTATGGTGACTTCTTAAAGATTTGCACTTGACATGAATCAGGATTTTTGTAAGTCTGTGGTTATGTAGCACATAATATGTCGTCATCATCGTTAAATTGTACCCTTAAATGAACCAAGGTTTTTGTATGTTTGCGATTATTTAGCACATACGACCATTATCGTTAAAATTTGCCTCTTGTATTTAACTTATTAGTGGACAGGTTGAAAACACAAATTAATATTTCAACGTTTTAAATAGGGGAGGACTCACATTACCCTACGATTGTGTGCTTGAGACAGGCATGTACATGATTCCTATTAAGCAGATGTTAATTTCAGAGAATTATGAACTTCATTTTTTTTTTAATGTTCGTTTACTTAGGAAGATCCTTCTTGATCTAACTTTAGAGGCTATAGGTAGTAATGTTTCCTGGAAAACTTTGTTACATGATGTCTGTTTTTTCAATTCAGAAAACGGGAACATAGTACGAAGTATGGCAAGCATATTTTGTAACATATTGCTGAATAATTATTCAAAATAAGAGAAAAGGAAACGAGAGGGCTGGCGTAAGTTCTAATGCGCAAGATTGCCACCGCGCGTAATATTCCTTTTACACCAAACCGACCTGGTATACGATCATGTCATATTCAAACTGAAATGTCATCAGGCTCCTACAGCTTGCAATCCAGGACCTGTCGATGAGTCTAGCATTAACTCTACTTACATTATGTTACGCTCTTCTTTTTATTTATCTTGTCTTGCCTTCCCATGCTGCACTGAAGAGATAGATGGCTTTCTTCTTATATGTTGACAGCATATCATAGCTCAGCAGTAAGTTCCTCATCCATGGGCTTAAGTAGATATGTCAGCATTTTCAACTATTTTCCTTTCATACGGCGAGGGAACAATGTTATTTAATTCTACCGATGAAACATTGTGTTCCCAGGACCTAATAATATTCATAGTGGCTTGGTGGTGGCGTAAACTCAAATCCCGGCGAAACCCGGCTTGGAATTTTCACTTGAAAAAATGTCTGGCATCAGAAAAGGGAAATGTTAAAAAATTTTTTTTGCTAGTTGCTTTACGTCGCACCGACACAGAGAGGTCTGATGGCGACGATGGGACAGGAAAGGTCTAGGAATGGGAAGGAAGCGGCCGTGGCCTTAATTAAGGTACAACCCCAGCATTTTCCTGGTGTGAAAATGGGAAACCACGGAAAACCATCTTCAGGGCTGTCGACAGAGGGGGTTCGAACCCACTATCTCCCGGATGCGAACTCACAGCCGTGCGTTCCTAACCGTACGGCCAACTCTCTCGGTATGTTAAGAAAAAGAAATGTACATGTTGGTGCTGTCATCATTAAACCATTAATGGATTTTGTTCAGTTTGTTTCCAGTAACTTATCAGTAATTGATCTTCGTTTCCCGACAGTTTCATTATCCCCGCTAAAAATATTTCTAAGTAAAAATACATACTAAACATACCAAAAAATGTTGAAATTTATGTAGGGCCTACAATTTCCGAGAAATGTATAAAAACACAGGCTTAAGATGTTTACAAATTTCTCCATGAATTTTAGTGAGCCTGATAACTTCTTAAGAAAAAGTGATTGAAAGATAAAACTCAGTATTATTAAAACTTCAGTAAACTTAAGGAGATACGTAGTCCATTGAAATATGTTTTACGCGCGCAACGCAATAAAACAATATACCATTTTGTTCAGAAAACATAGAATAATTTAATGAAGAAAAAACACAGTTTATAATCTTTCCACACTTCCAGGTTCCTTTAAGGTGCTGGCAAAAGCTCAAAATTGCCCATGCTGGGGGGGGGGGGGGAGGAGGGGGGTGGCAGTGATTGGAATACTCCAAAGAAATTGTTCAATTTTAAATCTTTTATAACATTTGAAATGTCTTTAGAACACACTAATGATAACGAAGATGGAAATTAGACACTGAGTAAGTTGCAAGTATGATTTGTCGGTCACCGAGAAAGTGTTTAGAAGCACTCCCGGTCGATTTTAAGTTTCTACGTTGTTAGAAGGAGGCATTATTTTTTGAGAACTAATCTGCTGGTAAGGGTACACGGTTCTAGTGTAACTTATCGAGGTCTGATCTTCGTTTCCCGACAGTTTCATTATCCCGCTAAAAATATTTAAAAGTAAAAATGCATAGACTACTAATAATACCAAAAAAAAGTTGAAATTTTAGGTAGGGCCTTTAATTTCTGAGAAATGTTTAAAAACACAGGCTTAAGATGTTTACAAATTTCTCCAGGAATTTTAGTGAGCAGGAAGTTATTTTTGGTATATGCTTAGCTTCGTGCTTGTATATACTTACACAAGTTGTGAAGAAGCAGACATACTAATCAAGCCAAAACATGCTCAAGATAACCTTTTACGTGTTTCATAGTAATTTGAAATTTTCCATGTTCGGCGCTATTTGCGTTTCCATTAGGATGACTTATTGAAAACAAGTTTCAAGAAAGTGCTCCAAATGAATTGGTTCATCAAACTGAAAAAATGGAGGTCAGGTACCTCGTACGTCACATGCCATTAAGTACCTCGACACGCTTATCGCAAGGGCCAAAGAACAAGAAGAAGAATCGTCTACTCGTCGTAGACCGAGAAGAAATCATTTACATAAGAAGTAAAGCGGAAAAGTTTTTATAGGTAAGCTGAGACACGTTTAGCATTTTTATTAGTTCTGTATGAATGTAAGTTCCGGCAATTGATATCACGTGTAACGTAACTAGTGTTCGCATTGTTCTGGCAGCGAAACAGCCACTGCGTTTCCATAACAAAAAGCTTTGTGAACGCTTTGGGAAACGAAAGGCTAGGATTCAGTTTTCACTTTAAAACAGGCAGCGTTTGCTCGTTTTTTAAACTTACAAAGTGGGTTATAGTTTCACGCTGAGAAATGCAGCCTTAATCCCTTCCAGTCCGGGGATACGATGTATTACAGCTTTCTTTTTGTTTTCAATGAATTTCATATTCTTATGGATCAGCTCAGTAAATGCCTCAACGTCATGTTTGCATATTTAGTGACTTAAACGAAATGAAACACCTGCTTAGTGGATGCAGTATTTTTGCATCTGTTTCCTGGCACAGGCCAGAGTACAGCAAATGTAGCTTCAACTGAAGTACCAGACTTATTACGGCTGTGACAGTATGGAAACTACTGAGGTATGAGTGGTGCTTATTAATGGCCTACAGAGTGCGACTAGGGCGTCTGGCTACTCATAGGGCCAGTCGTGCTACAACAGCACACTCTGCCCCAGTGAAGAAAGCAATGGAGAGCTACCTCACTCCGCAGCATGCCAATTACGCCTCGTTATAGTACTACCATTGGTTTTTGCGGTTTCAAAATAACTGCATCACCTTCGGTGGTGTTATGCGAGGATCAATCCAGCTTCCGAGCTGATGACTTGATAGACAGACAGGCAGACATAGAGATGGGGGAGATGTAATTGCTCTTTCAACCTCGTGATTTCCCTTGTAGTTTGATTTCGCTTATCTCTAGGCTTTAAATCACATTATATTTTCAAACATTTTGGGCTTCACTAAATACAGGATATGTATTATTTGATATCATCAGAAACAGATTACACAGGATACTGCATTTGCTTTTCTTCTGGGCCTGCTTCCATTTCTTCCTAATTTTTATGCCTAATATTTGTCTCAGCACATTCTATTTTATTTCAACATTTTTACTGGCAGTAATATTAGGAAATAATTCTTCCTTTCTTTCTGAAAACTGAAAACCTACAACCTGTTTTCCAGTCTTTGACAGGGTCAGGGATGTAATGAATGAACCATATATAGGCTGTTAGTACGATGGGGTCGCCACTCCCAAAGTGATATATTCATGACTGATAGATGCTATGAAATGATAATGTAGAGTGTTGCTGGAATGGAAGATGACAGGGAAAACCGGAGTACCCGGAGAAAACACTGTCCCGCCTCCGCTTTGTCCAGCACAATTCTCACACGGAGTGACCGGGATTTGAACCACGGTATCCAGCGGTGAGGGACCGACGCGCTGCCGTCTGAGCCACGGAGGCTCTTCCTTTCTTTCTAAATCTGATTACACTTTGCCTCCCAGCCCCCAATCCCCTTTTCAACGGTACTCCTCCAGATCTCTCTGTCTGTCCAGTGTCTCATCTCGCCCAGCCACCTTCGTGAAAGTCATACGGTTAGGACAGGGTGAGCTTCCTGCTTGCATCCTTGCTGATTAATTGGCCCAACTAAGAGACTCTCCTCGCTTGAATTTCCTTACGAATGTCAAATTCAATGGCATATCTTCCTCTACAGCAGCCTTATCATTAACTGGTCCATATCATTTTCTCAAGATCTACATCTGGAATATGGCTGGTTGTTCTTACCAGACTTCCATATCCTGTAAATGTTGTGTAAATGTCTACATGATGATGTAAATACAATGCAAAGCTAGTAACAAATCACTCTACCGGCCAATCTACTGTAAATCATACTATTAATGCACTGGAAATGTTCATTTTTTGCATTACAAATTGACTTTACGTCGCACCGACACAGATAGGTCTTATGGCGACTGTGGGATAGGAAAGGCCTAGGAGTGGGAAGGAAGTGGCCGTGGCCTTAATTAAGGTACAGCCCCAGCATTTTCCTGGTGTGAAAATGGGAAACAACGGAAAACCATCTTCAGGGCTGCCGACAGTGGGGTTCGAACGCAATATCTCCCGGATGCAAGCTCACAGCTGTGAGGCCCTAACCGCACGGCAAATTCGCCCGGTGGAAATATTCAAGTTAATTTAAGAATTCGTATGTCGTTGAGTTGAAATTAGTAAAATACACGACAGGATATTACTGTAATTGAATATCTTATGTGAATTTATTCGTGACTGTGATTAACTACATTATGTTACACTACTTGTAGTAGAATATTTTAAACAGTATTATACGAAGTTTGGAGTGACTGCAAAGTAATTAAGTTACTCTAGAAATATCTAAAGTAATTTTCTATAAATTTCATACGAGTTTCTATGCGACTTATTGAATTAGTATTGTGTTACACTACTTACAGTATAAGACATTTTGTAATTGATTACACTTCCTTTTTAATTATTCTTTTATCATGTAATTTCTTGTTTTGATAACATTTTATTGTAATATTTCAATACTTATGTTGTAACCAAGGTTGAGATTTACAAAACACAACTTTATTATTCGCTTCAAATGCAAAATACACTATTTACACAAATAAAACTGAAATTTAACTTGAAGCAAAATGAATTAGGAATCTTGAGAAAGAGTCTAGCTGTTGTACACTATATACAAGTTTGCAGTATTTACATCCACTTCTATCTTGAAAAGATAGTCCTTGATATATGAAAAGTCGATAGTCGAAAACTATCAGAAGTACTGACATAAATGTTTTGGAAAGTCCTTCCTTGCTGAGTTCATAAAAGCAAGTTCAATGTTGGAAGAATTCTTACTTGGCGAAACCAAGGGAGCTTGCATTAATTAGGGAAATATAACGGTATGTAATAATATGACTGGATATG